>NC_134490.1:26951443-27091443 GCF_040206685.1 Ascaphus truei
GGCGTCCGGTCTTGGAGGGGAGCGGTGGGGGAACTCGGCAACTCGGGAGCCTTCAGTGAAAAGAGCAGCTGCAGCAATAGAAGTGGCTCTACGCGTTTCGTTGTGCTAGACAACTTCCTCAGGAGAAACGAATATTCCTTCTCTGCCTAAGGCCCCGTCCATACTGAGCACAAATGTGGGCGCGGCACGAACAACAGGCCGCACCTCTATGAGGCAGGCAAGAGAGCAAGCGACCGCACGCGCGACGGCGTTTTCTGGAGACAGGAATTTGTTTTCATCGCGTGACGGCCGGGTCACGCGTACGGTTCAGCCAATGAGGTCGAACCAGCCTCGTGACGTCACAGCCACGCCTCCCCGTCGCAAGTGATCTCAGTCCACAGATGGCTCGGCCAAGAGGCGCTCGCCCCGCCATGCGCTCCGTCTCGCCCACTATATCTGAGGCCTTACATGGCTATCTTGTTTTTCTTTTCTGTGTTAAGCTCATGGAATCTCTGTAAATCAGTATTTGCTGATCTGAGGAAGCGAGGAGAACTATCGACAGCTTGTCTTATAGTCTCAATTGTTAGTCCAAATAAAAAAAGGTATCTCCTGATACTGAAGTACTCCTTAAAAGCTTTACAGACACTTCATAAAAGTAACCAAGCTGCCCCCACCACACTGGACCTTGTCCTAGTTGCATACACTTTAACTCGCTGACTTTTTTCAACTTCCTGATGATAATAAATATAACAGAAAAAAATGTAGAGCAAAGTAATACATCAGCAACAAAACAAGCACAAACCTCTCAATCGGAGTTCATTTGTAATAATCCTGTAAACATGACAATGTTGGATATCTTCTATGTACATAACCTTTAACCTTCCAGTGTAAAAATGTCATACAAGCGTATCATACTATTTCATTTTGTCAACATATACCGTGGGTATACAAGATTAATGTGCTCTTTGAGCGAGTGCTTAACAAGGGAGAATATCTCCAATGGCAGCGTTCTATTTCTTCTGAAGATGAACGACACAATTGCCTCTAAAGCCCAATGAAGATCCAGTTTGAATACAATTCAACAACCTGTCAACACTATAGGATATACGCAGGCTTCTAAAGTATAGAACCCATGGGCCACTGGAAAGATGCCAAACTGCCTTCTAAAGACTGATTTTACAAAGACTTCTTTATTTTCTTAAAATGGAAATAATTTAAACAATGTTGTACCGGTGCTGAGAAATGTAGATAATTACACCGTCAGAAAAACAAGCAAGGCAACGCTGCTGACTCAGTACAGGTCGGGAACATTTTTAAATGTTGTATAATGGATCTTCTGTACCCCCCAACTCTAAACTGTGGACATTTTTGTTTCAAGAGTGGCCTGCCCTAAGAGAAAAAGCCACTAATTAAAATGTACAAGAAGGAATTGTATGGACAGTCGAAATGTCTATCGAGCTATTCATTGGGAAAAGGCAGTAATCTATGTTTTAAAGAAAAGAATAAGGTAGCCAAGCCCCCAGTAACATTCTTCACGAGCTCATATCCTTAATCCTTCTTAAGATTTCAAACATACTTCCTTTTACTGTAACGCTAATTGGCGCAGAATGAGGATCTCATCGCTGGATTATTTGGACAACCTGTTCTGTAGTGACCCCATGCACAGATTTGTAGTAACGCAATCAACATAGAAACGTGTACTGCAAATGTGCGTTTTCAGAGATCTGTTCATTGGTTTATCCAAGGGGTAGCCAACTCCAGCCCTCAAGGGCCACCAACAGGTCAGGTTTACGGGATATCCATGCTGCAGCACAGGTGGCTCAAATCGGTGACTCAGTCCTTGACTGAACCACTGGTTGAGCCACCTGTGCTGAAGCAGGGACATCCTGAAAACTGACCTGTTGGTAGCTCTTGAGGACTGAAGTTGTCTGCCCCTGATTTATCCAGCGATATATTTTTGGTTATATTTGAATAGTTTATAATTAATAGTGTGAACATATAACGGAACGCTTTACATTCTAACTTGGTTGGTTTTTATTTTAGGAGATAAGAGTTTCTGACCGTAAACATGTTTGGTTGATTTATTTGGAGAAAAATAACCTTTTCATTGTAGTAACAAAAATATATATATCATTTTAGGTGCCTTGGGGGGGGGGGGGAGGGGAACCCAATGTTGGTGCTGGAGGTACTTGGAGATAAAGTGGCAAACCCGAGGTCACAAGAACACACTGGGATTTATGGTAAAATTATTTTTAAAGCAGCAATACGTGTTTCATTTCTAACATTTATTTATTACAGGTATGAACACGGGGGTCTCCGGAGCCGAACTGTGTTAATTCCAGCTCCGGGGGGCCCCCTGCTTCCTGAGATACTGGAAGGGGTGCCAGTATCGCTTTTTAGTTTAAATGTCCCGGTCACCTGGGCTAACAGGAAGCCACAAGGGATGATGTCACAGCTTGCGATTGGGCCGCAGGACATTAAACGGCACATTTATGTTAGGCACACAGTTTCTCTGTGCCGCAGAGATCCCGGCACCCCCAATGGAGGTCAGTATCTCTGGAAGCAGGGGGTCGTCGGAGCCGAAATTAACACCGTCCTGCTACGGAGATCCCCTGCTTCAATCTACAGTAGTAATAAAAAAATTAAAAAGTTAAACCCTCTGGCTGCTTTAAAGTTAGTGTGTAAACATGATAAACTGAGACTACAGCGGGGTTTGATTTCCTCTGGCTCTTTTGTCTTATGTTACGGTGTGTTGAACATGGGGTACAGCCGCTCTCCCTCTTCCTCTTATCTTTATTGCCTCTCTAATAAGGCTAAGGTAGAACAGGGGGAAAGAAAACGCTTGATTGACAAACAGTTACCCCAATTAGAGGCCCCGAAGAAACGGGATTTGTGCTTACTTTCCAAAGAAATGGGGGTTTTAACAGCCAAATCTTTGCTATAAGCATGGTTACATTTGTTTAAAGAACCCAGTAACACCGTTGCATTCATACAAAATGTAACTTTTTGCTGTTACCAGGGATTGCACCTTTAAAATTGTACACTTGACACCAGAGCAAATTGGCGCAAGACTAAATTTCTGCGCTGTACTGAGCACATGACATAATCTTAGTACATGTCCTGCTTTACTTTTCTATTTAAAAGTATTGTATTTGCTAATGTTTGTTACATCAATCTGTGCTGCAAACTGTGAACCCGGAGCTTTCCTTGATTATAACCTTCCCCCCCTTACCTCTGGGCTCATACAGTAGTTTGCTTTATTTGATCGGGAGGGTAATATAGCTGTCGGCAATGTCATTGCAGGTGAACAAAGAAATAACGATCATTGCAATGCATCGCCACGTCCTGGTTACTTATTGGTTGGTATTCATTAACCCTTTTAGACCCGTGAGGAGAAGGGAAATGGCACTCCAAGAGACCACTGTCAAAAAGGCTTAACAAGAGTAGTGGTACTAAGCAGCAATCCCCCCATAAATATATTTAATCCTATTTTTTGCATAAGTGGAGGTCAATTTTGTAGTTTATTATAAAATAAAATAAACAAATATGGCTACACACACACACACACACACACACACACACACACACACACACACACACACACACACACACACACACACACACACACACACACACACACACACAAACTGTATATTTATTTTTTTAGCACCTTTTTAAAGCTGCGTTTGTGCTGTAAAATTACCCGTACACCATCACAGTGTGACTAAAGCCCCCAGATTGGGGGATATAGTTAACTTTGGGGTGGGGGCTGCTGTACATATCTATTTATCCACAATACTCTAGGGCAGGGGTCTCAAAAGTCAGTCCTCAAGGGCCGCCCACTGATTGAGCCTCCTGTGCTGAAACAGGGATATCCATAAAATCCGGCCTGTTGGCGGCTCTTGAGGACAGAGTTTGGAGACCCCTTCCCTAGGGTTAGCAGCAAAGGGGTTAATTTGTGGTCATCATATACTGCAGGCCAATTCCAGTCCTCAAGGGCCACCAACAGGTCAGGTTTTCAGGATATCCCTGCTTTAGCACAGACGGCTCAATCAGTCTGACAGAGCCACCTGTGCTGAAGCAGGGATATACTGAAAACCTGACCTGTTGGTGGCCCTTGAGGACTGTTGCCCACCCCGATATAATGCATTATTAGCCTATCTCAATGGGATGTTCAGATATTTAGAATAATGAGCGTCTCAATGAGCTTTGCAGATTGGGGAGGGGGGGGGGGTGGGTGTTATACCATATTATAATTGTTTGGCTATTAAAGTTATTTGTCTCAGTGCAAATATTTTCTCTTATCAAAAATGCATAACATGTCAGACGCCCAGAAATCATGCATTCAGCAGGGGTAGCGTAGTGAATTATTAACCGTATTCAGCTTTATATTGTTATCCTACTGCCTCCCTGTGAAAATAAACGCCATGAACAGTCTCTTGTTTTCTTTCCAGCACCAAACTGAGGGAATGCTTATCGCTGAGCCCAAGGTCTCCTAAAAAGCTGTTTTACTGCATAGACCAGTGGGGCTCAACGCCAGTCTTCAAGACCCCCCCCCCCCCCACAACAGATAAGGTTTCCAGGATATCCCAGTTTCAGCACAGGTGGCTCAATCAAAGACTGAGCCTCTGATTGAGCCACCTGCATTGAAGCAGGGACTGATTATGCCGCCTGTGCTGAAGCAGGGATATCCTGAAAACCTGACCTGCTGGGGGAGGGCGGGGCCTTGAGCACCTCTGGCATAGACCACACTGGTAGGTACTTATTATATACACTGCACTACGTGACATACTAGGGTTACATTTCAGAGTGCAGCCTGCGGATATAATTATGTGTGGTTTGTTTATTACAAGAGCCCTTCCTTTTCCCCAGACACCGTGCTCAAAGTAATGGCACATGAAAGGCTTGGGGGCTGTTTATCAATGCATTCTGGTTGCAGAACTGGTGCAAGAAAGAGCTCCAGGGTGATTAAAGGGACAATGAATAGAATATTTATATAGGGAAATTAGCAAAGTTTGATAGCACCAGATTTTGTCTACTGTAGGCAAGTACAAATACAACGTAAGAGGCACACAGTCCTCCGGCCTCGGGGAATCCCCAGGTTCCCGTGATATAAGTACTGTACTTTCCTTACCTGGAAAGTTAAATTGAGGATTGGGCTCCCCCCAAAAAATTCCTCGTAAAGGAATAGGAATTCGACTACGATTTAATATAGTAACTGGGTTATAGATGCAGGGAGAATAGCGTCTCTCTCTGTCACTATCTTTGTCTCGCCATGTCCTCCTTTTTCTGTGGCACTTTCTGCATCTCCCAGTGTATATGTCCCTCCTGTCACTCTTAACCCCCATTGTAAGCTTCCTGTACCCCCTAATAAAATGGTCCCACCACAGGTTTTTGGTAAACCAAGCTGCAAGGCATTTAAGTAAACCCATTTATAATAGGGAAATAACCGGAAACGGGTATGTACCTCCCTTTATGCGGTACAGCCCATATTTACTCAGCAGTCTTGTGCCGTGCAACATCTTCTGGCGCTTGGAAACCACCTTATTGCTGCAAGAGGCCTACCAGTTTGCTATCGCAGCCTGCTTAATAAATATGACTACTGTATATGACTTTGGGTAAATGTTCTTACCTCGCTTAGTCTACAACATTCGTCCATATATTCATCCAAGCTGTCACTTGTCGGGTATCTTTTTAGTTGACTGTGTGTATGCAAATCCTGTATACCATCAAAGGTGTCCTTGTAAAAATCATTGATTGCTTTGCTATCTTCATCAGCCATTACAGCCGAATGGTCTGTATTGGAGAGACCATCTACAGCAGGTTTGTTTTCAAACGTGGTTTGGTTGCTGCATGAGGACAAGTCGAGGTCGTCCTCCTCTTGGGAGTCAATGAAAGCTTCCATGGTAGTTTCAGGATCTTCCGCCTCCTGCACATTGCCAGTGTCTTCGATGTCAGGGAGGAATGTATGGTTTGCTGCTTTATCTGTACATGCTTTTATTTCAACGTGGTCTACCATAGGGGACGAAGATGCACTGAGGACCCCAGAATCACAGGAAGAATCTCTGCTGTGAATCACAAAGCTCTTTTCTGAATCTGTTGGAGTGGAAGGAGAGTTGGCACCGCTTGGCATCTCCACCCCAGAATCCTCAGATTCAAATTTATATAATCTCTTGAGCTGGCAAAGGGACTCCGTGGCTCCAAATTCCGACAGAGTGTTGTCATAGACTGATTTTGACGTGTTTTCTTTAATGGTCAAATCGTTTTGGCAATCTGAAGAGTGGTCAGCATGAAGAAACAGGTCTCCATTCAAACAACTTGGAGCTGCAACCATGTCATTGCCATAACCATTCTGAAGCTTCTTCACTTGGGTCAGCACCACCTCCTCACTCTTAGATGCAGTGGTCTTCTTTCCTGTTACAAACGCAGTACAGTTAGAAAAAGAGGATACCGTTTTATTTAAAGTACAAGCTTTACTACTATTTGTGATTTTAGTTATACAAAGCTCAGCCTGAGGCATAATACCATTTCTCAACCTCCCGGGACAAAAATACAATGTACTATGTGAATACTCTTCCGGAACCTCTAAATAATGGCGATGGGTTTCAAAATCTATACCACAGGAACATAACATGTGTTCTTCCAAAATATCTGAAGTGGAAATTAAAGTGGCAGAATAATGTTATTACAGCATCAACAAAAAAAAATGTCACAATGGTTATTTAGTCTATTTATTGCTTTTACATTAACGCTTCAGACCTCGCCGGAATCCCCACCTCTGCCGGAACACATGGTCTCTTAACCAGTTGTACTAGCCGAACTGTACACTACATCTTACTGCACAAAATAAATGGATCTGCCTGACAGATATTTATGGGACACTAGATCGTGGATCTGTCCTAACACATTAAGCCAGGAGTGGTCAACTCCTGTCCTCAAGAAACACCTCAACAGGTCAGGTTTTAAGGATATCCCTGATTCAGCACAGGTGGCTCAATCAGTGACTCGGTCTAAGATGATGATGATGATGATGATGATGATGATGATGATGATGATGATGATGATGATGATGATGATGATGATGATGATGATGATGATGATGATGATGATGATGATGATGATGATGATGATGATGATGATGATGATGATGATGATGATGATGATGATGATGAAAATCTCACTGTTTTCCATACTTCGACACGATTCAGTGAAGATGGAATAGAAAGCTACAGATGTGCTTTTTCACGAGCTGTCACCAGACAATGACCTGGTATCAACTTGTTACTGACAACCTTTTTGTAGTTAACGTTTAGAGCAGGGGTGGCCAAATTCAGTCCTCAAGGGCCACCAACAGGTCTGGTTTTCAGGATATCCCTGCTTCAGCACAGGTGGCTCAACTTTCAATTCAGCCACCTGTGCTGAAGCAGAGATATCCTGTAAACCTGACCTATTGGTGGCCCTTGAGGACTGGAATTGGCCACCCCTGCATTAAGTAATCAAATATTACACCTGCTCAGCTTTAGCAGAAATACATTGGTAATATTCAAAAATAATATGTACGTTGTTCACTACGATTGCCCTTGAATTAGTAATGCATTCAAATGATGCCAACAAGGTCCAAGTTTGAAGGGAAATGCTCTATTAATACTGTACTTAATGAAGACAACAACCCACTATCAATCAGTCAGTCTTTGACATTTCCACTTCACTATATAGTACATGATCAAAGCATTGGTTAACCAATTCAGAATAATGTAGACCAGGAACTACCAACCTTATATTTTTCTGTTACACCATAAAGCAACAGAACATCTGTACCACCAATGTTTTACAGACTGGACAAAGTATCTGCAACCAGAGTTATATCTGTAAATACTTGTTTACCCTAATTTTAGTTCATGATTGCAATTTAACCATACATACTCCTGGTTCTCATCTGATCTTTCCAACCGAACCTTCAATGTCTCTATTGCCAGCTCTTCCTCTCCTCCTGTCAGCCTGTCTTGTTGGCGTGCCTCAGGGCTCTGTCCTTTGGCTTCAAATATCACCTGTATGCAGGTAATCCAACTGTTTATTACAACACCGAAACTCACTGCTGACATCCAGTCCCAAGTCACCCATTGTTTCTCTGCTATATCATGATGGAATGCCCTGCGGCTAACATGTCTAAAAAGGAGCTCATCATGATCCCACCTAAACCGGCCTGATTGCTCCATTTCCGGTCACAGTTAATACCACTACTACTCATCCAGTCTCCCAAGCATGCTGCCTAGGAGTAATATTTGACTCACTCCCTTTCCATCTGTTCACATTCATGCTGTTGCTAAATCTTAAGTCTAAGGCTAAGCTCATACACTCCGCTTGCTTGCGAGAGTGAGAGCTCGTACCTTGCCGCGGGGTTGGAGCAGAAGCGATGATTGCTCATAGTGCTGGTGGCGATGCGGAAGCGTGGCGGGAGTGTCACAAAGCTGGCTCGCCCTCATTTGCTGAACCAGCTCACGTGACGCTGACGTCACGCGGCAGCCGCCTAAGAAGACAACTTTTTTTGTTCCCTCAAAATGGTGCCGCGTCAACGCACCTCTTTGCCTGCAGGCGCGCAGGCACTTGGATAACTACTATACCCAATTACTGAATTGTGCCTGACGTGCAAGCGCGCGCACGTAGCGACGCCGCCAATATAAACTTGGCCTAACTCTGCAACATTGTCAGATTCCACACTTTCATGTACAACTCAAACACTCATGCATGACCTCATTATCGCTCGACTTAATTATTGAAACCTTTGAAACCTTCTCCTTGGCCTTCCTGTCTCCCAACTTCAAACTCTACAAACTATTTAAATGTTGCGGCTATAGTTCTCTCACTCTCTCTTAGATCTGTTTCTTCCTCTCTCCTCTTCTTGAAATCCCTCCAATGGCTCCCCCCCCCCCCCATCAAACTCTGCTTTAGCTAGAACATTTTCCTTCTGTCCTTCAAATCTGTACATTCTTCTACCCCCTCAAACATATCATCTCTAAACTCCCGTTGTATCCCTTTCTTGTCCCTTACTCTCTGCTAAAGTCTGTTTCCTCTATGTTCCATTTGTCTCTTAGCGTCTGGAATGTCTCCGTTTTGACTCCCTACCCACCCCAGAATTCACCAATCCCCAGCACTCCCCATCGTCCAGCCATGTGTAATTTCAACTCTTCAACAAAAGCATTTGGTTAGTTTGGGCCCGTGACTGCTCCTCGTTCTCCAGATATACTGTTCTATACTGCACTTGCTCCTGTTGTATTCTGTAAGTCTCCCACAATTCCATTTAGAATAAGCTCCCTAATTCCTATGGTTAATTTCCTGATTAAAACACATGATACGTTCTATATTATCTCCCTCCACTGTCTTACTACACCCGTAAAGCGCTGCGTACATTAGTAGTGCTATATAAATACATTCATAAAGACAAATATTGGGCAAGTATTCAACTTGTTTTTAACATTTCTGCTTTCTAACATTATTTTTACATTCATTTTATTAATATTATATTTGCCTGTTTTAAAGCCTGTTTGTTTTAAAAATTCTGCTTAAAACTCACATTTACACTAATTCAATAAATAGCAATCTATCCTTGGTGGGGGAATGGAGAAGGGATGTTATCATCTCCCTAGGAATAAAATAAGAGAGATTTCTTAAGTACTAATAAAGAAAGTTGCAAAATAAATGTAAAGAGCTCAAGAATGTTTACTGATAGGTTGCAATAAAAACACACAAACTGGGATTAAACCTTTAACCAACTACATCTACCAGAGAATTGACCAGAGTATCCAAATTCTGTATCATGGCCCCCATGGACCTCCCACAATGCCAGTGACCAAGTGGGAGAATGACTTATTGTGCGGCTATTGTACCACAATCCCGCGTTAACTGGCATTCAAGTCAATGGTAGATAACGTGGTGAGATAACTCATATCGCACCTTAGTAAATCCCGGGGCAAAACTTTAAATACATTGGAACATACACTCAAACTGTACCTATTTAACAGGTACTGCCCCGATTTCTGTGCCATGCTCCATTATCTCTCTCGAGCGCCTGTTTGCTTGAAACTCAGAACCTGCAGTTAGTTATTGTAGCAGGTATATTGATGCCATTAACTACATGCAAAACAAAAGGAGATCTGATAAATTGCCTGATCAGAAGATTAAGGGATATGTTCCATTACTCTATACAAATAATACATGTTTCATTGTGAAACAGATTATGCATGTAGTAAACGGTACATGTTGGGGTCCCTTCACAAGACATGCTCACATACTTGGAAGCTCATAAATCCCACGTATAAAGATGAACTAAAGTATACCTATTTTCAAGTGCCAAAATATTTCAAGTTTATAGGTTGTACGGATATTAGTGATGTAATGTTCAGTGTTTGGAAATGCCAACATTCATGTTACTTCGAGGTGTTTGTGATATATGTAGTAACAAAGGAGGGAGAGGGAGTAGGTGGTATGATACCTTTATTGGACCAACAAGTAGTTGATATGTTACAAGCTATCGAACCTCTCAGGGTCCTTCATGGGGTAATCCCGAGAGGTTCGAAAGCTTGTAACATATCAACTACTTGTTGGTGCAATAAAGGTATCATACCCCCTACTCCCTCTCCCTAATACTACATGGAAGAAAGGACCAACACGGCTACCCACCCTTCTTTGCCTACGTGATATATAAAATTATTGAACCGAAGGTAGAAAACTTGCTTTAACAAAAAAACTCTTGTTCATAAAAGACAGTGAGCATTGTTCTTCTGCCCTGCAGACCTGGAATGGCATTACTGTTAATTTCCACGTTTTCTCACAAAGTACAGGTTCCGGAATACATAGTAAATATGCCACTTGAACATTGTCATTCTATGATCTTTCACTATATTTAATGTGTACATTGCTTCTTGTTTAGTCAGTTCTAAAGCAATCAAATATTTATTAATCGCTATACAGAAAGAACTGTATGATGCTTCACGGTCCAAGAGCATTAAATGTGTCTATTTAAATTCCTTGCCTGCTTTTCATGCATGTTAAATTAGCAAATACTATTTGCTCAATTAATTTTTTTTGTTATTTTTCTTACGGTTATCGTCTTTGGTGATGTGAAGCATTTTAAATTCTGTAGCTGCACTCTGGATACAACATTGTATATGTAGCCCCACTCAACAGGGTTACCGGTTTGCTGCTAGGGGTTAATAGCATACGCTGGGCCCCACCATGTGTTGCCACAGAGATATTGACATCACACAGCAGTGGATAGGAGGAAGATTCTGGAAGATAGGTTTCTGGAGGACAAGAGGAGAGGAGCCTCGGGGATTGAAGATAGGGATTATGTTCATGAATAGAAGAGAAGAGATCAGGTCCCCTTTATTTGTTATGTTACAGATTGGGATACTTTCTATAAGGGCACTTATAAATCCAGTTCTGGATTTCCAAGTCCCCCTAATCAATGTAGACTGGATTCTTTCGGACCAGAACGCACTGAGATTACAGTTGGAAAAACAGCAATGGGCCAAAGTTTTATAATGACTTGGAGCCAGATTGGCAATATTGTATATTTTAAGTAAACACAGGTTGTCATGTTAACCCCCTAATGCCAATGGAATAAAAAAAGAAGCGAGACGAACCCCAAATTTGTGAGAATTGATTTATCTGCAACAATAAAGTTTTAGAAAAAACAGAAATGAGGGGACAGCAGATCATGGGGTATCAGGGAATCTTACTACTTACATTAAACTTTGCTAGGGAGGATAGGTCGTTATTGGTTCCGACTGCGCAAATCCATGCAGTACGCACATTTAGTATGCAGATAATTAAATCTTGCAATGTTAGGTGTTCACGTGCTGTTCAATAAACGGAGAGGTTGCATTTTGCATGGAAAGGCTAGAATGGGGATTGTAGCGGTTGAGGGGTACAGTGGGAAACTATACTCTCGGGGGCCTATTCTTATAGCTTAGAAGTTGTCAGTGCCAAACCGCACGGTTTGGCATATTCAGAAGTAGAGGAATGAAATGTGAGAAAAACCCTATTCTGTGGCAAATTGCATCTTCTAAACAAACCGCTTCTATAAAAAGTGACAAACTGCCCGGTTTAACAGCCAAATGACCTGGATTGTACCTGCTTTAGATGTGGAATGACCTGAGATGGGGCTAACTCCATCTCCAGTCTGACATCTGGGTTTTGCATTCTGGGACAAACCAATATTTCAGGCTCTGGATGTAACTCGCAATACCAAGCTCGCACCCTTGAGGTGGCGTGAGAAGAAAGGCGAGTTTTGTAGAAGCGGTTTGCATAACGGAGCTACGGGAATTGCAGTTTGTAAAAAAATGGGAGTTGGAGGCTTTTTTTAAATCGGATTGGCAGAGCCGGAGTGAAACCGCTTCTAAAAAAGCCTTCTAGACACGGATTGGACACATGAGAAGGGCTTACAGAATAGCAAAGCACGCCAATCCGATCGGAAAGGGCACTTTAGAAGCGGTTTATCACACTTCGAAGCTACGGTAATAGGCCTCTCACAATTCTTTATTTGATGATTTTCAGCACAATTGCCCCTATGTATGAAGAAAAAAAGTGGTGTAATTCTTCAGCAAAACAAACTGCACCAGATGCATCAAAGAAATATCGTATTCTATTGATTTCAATATATATATATAAAAAAATAAAATATATATATAAAAAAAATAAAATATATATATATATAGTTTTTTGCCCCAGTATACAGTAGCACCAGTTTTGACGTCACATAAGCTTCAATAGTTTTGTTTATGTATTCATGAAATCTCTCTCGCTCTCTTATGTTGCAAACGGGTTAAATAAATACATTATCACGAGAGCTTTGCACTTCATAATGTTTGAGTTGAACTAAAAGGCAAACCCACTGAAAGCAAAAATCGGATTTCCTTCTATTGAATGTTCTCTGAGATAAGTTTCTTTTCCCCTCTTCTGCTGCTGGGAGACTAATACATACAGTAGTCCTCAAAATGAAGCGCCTGGTCACAATATAATGTATATTAACATGGAATTCTGGTCATAAATTCTCATAAAAATGGGGGTCTTCCTTTTCCCCATGTAATGCCACGATTATAGTGGCCACGTGCCACGAGTACCACGAGTGTTCCTCAATGTGGCCGCCCAGGGCGATTTGTGAAAATACAAAATCAATTAGTTTTTTTTCGCGCGATGGCCGCGTCACGTGAGCGGTTCATCAAATGAGGGCGAACCAGCCTGGTGACGCGTCCGCCACGCCTCCGTGCATGTTTTGCACACGTGACATCACACCGCAACTATAATCGGGGCCTAAGGTTACTCATTGAGTTGTTTCAGATCATATCCCATCAATACTGTATGCTTGTTAAAATCTTCACCTCAGGACTTCGTTGATATGAGACCACACGAGTCTCCCCACCATGCTTCTCCTTCACTGCTCCGGTCCACTAAGCCAGCGTCAACAGGGTTTATTTTCATCAAGAAAGGACAGACACAGCTTGCAAAACCTGGAGATCGTCACCTCCTCCCCCACCCTTCATTTTTGCTGGGAGGGTCTGTTTGCTTCCAGCTGCTATCACTTCACCTCGGGGCTTCCTAATATGAGACCGCTTGAGTCTCCCCAAAGGCGGCAGCTGAAGGGCAGCCAAAGGGCGTCAGCCGTTTGCTGATGTTAGAGATGTTCTGTTAAAATTCCCATAATCATTTATTATCTCTAACTGTCCATGAAATGTGTGTAAACTGAATGTATAACCTCTGCTCATTTAATGCACCCCCTGCACCTTATGTTTACACTTACCCTTCCTTATAGAGTGTAAGCTCCTTGGGGCAGGGCCCAGCTTATCTACTGTAACAATATAAGTTTGCTTTTGTTATTTTATGGTTTTCCTCCTCCAACCCTATTGTACAGCGCTACAGAACATGTTGGCCAATAATAATAATAATAATAATAATAATAATAATAATCATCATTCTGGCTTTGTCTGTCTCATGTGAAACATAATCATTGTATTTAACTGTAGTTGCTCTCACACTGACTGTAAAGCATTGTGATATCCCCTTAAGTGGAGGCCTGTATTTACATTAAAAAAAAATGATGATGATGATGAAAATCTCACTTTGTTTCACACCCTGAAGGCACGGTTCAGTGAAGATGGAATAGGAAGCTACAGATGTGCTTTTTCACGAGCTGTCACTAGACAATGACCTGGCATCAACTTGTTACCAACAACCTTTTTTGTGGTTAACCATTAGAGCAAGGGATGGCCAACTCCAGTCATCAAGGGCCACCAACAGATCAGTTTTTCAGGATATCCCTACTTCAGCACAGGTGGCGCAATCAGTGGTTAAATCATAATGATGGGAGTCAGCTGTGCTGAAGCAGGGATATCCTGAAAACCTGTTGGTAGCGCTTGAGGACTGGAGTTGGTCACCCTTGCTTTAGAGTGCCCTTGTGATGTACCTGGTACCCTAGCACGCCAGAGGCTCTACTGAAGTACCGGACAAGACATGGCGCAAATGCTCGTCTTCTAGGGAATGATCTGATCGATTTCTCCACTTCCAGGGGGT
Organism: Ascaphus truei; assembly: GCF_040206685.1. Taxonomy (NCBI): domain Eukaryota; kingdom Metazoa; phylum Chordata; class Amphibia; order Anura; family Ascaphidae; genus Ascaphus; species Ascaphus truei. The sequence continues at coordinate 26,965,991 of NC_134490.1, forward strand.
GATGGGGCAGCGGTGACAGCAATATGATAGCTACTGAAGCGATCACATGACCGGAAATACCGAAGGTCCAGTGGCACTCAGATTTATGTCGTGTTAAGAAACAATTGGAGGAGGTTCCTTTTCAATTTTCCCTTAGCTAACAAATAATCAAACAACATCCTTTTTACAAAGTACCTTTTATCCCACAGAAAAGAAGCACGCATATTCTAGAGGGCTCAGGAATAAGGGGTGATGGGGTCGTTTTTTGCTATTAAATTGAGATGTAGCAAGACAATTTGAGCAAAACAGGTGCAAAGTGAGTGATTTTTAGCTAGCACCAATGTAGCAAAGTACTTTTGCTCTGCGTGTGCACCAAGTTGCAAATTGGGGATTATCAACTGGAGGAGCCCGCCGCCTGCACACCTAACGGAATGTATTATACTCCACCCTGAGGCACACTGCACCCCCACATTGAGCAGCCACTTCAACTTTTATTCCAACACTGCTCCTTATTCCTCTAGAGTGTAAGCTTCCCTTCTGGATCTTGTTTGTTTGCGCTTGTCTGTCCTTACTTGTATGTGTCATTCATTGTATGTAATTCATGTCACTCTGTAACCCCCAAGTACCGTGCTGCGGAATTTGTTGACACTTGACAAATAAACGATATTAATAATATTCGGTCTACGTTACTCCATTCTTTCCTATTTACTGATAGGCCTGCATTTCTTTCACTTCTTATACAGTACTTCCTCCGCTTACACAACTTGAGTTAAGACTTATTTTGGTGCAAAGTCCTTTTTTTTTTTTTTTTTTTTTAAATCCTGATCTCGGCTTCTGGACTTAAAGGATGATGTATCAGTGTCCAGGCTGCAAAACTGGAACAAAACCAGAGCAAAGATCCCATAAAAAGCAAGAGTTTCATTTTTTTTTTTAAAGAAGCAATCCAGGAGACTTTTATAAATAAATAAAAAGTTGAATATATTTGTCCCAGTTTTGCAGCTGACGAATTCTGATAAACAGACCCTCTTGTTAACGGACCAATTCCCATACACCTACGCAGCTTTCTTTTATGGAAGTCAATTGAGGGAAAAACACAAAGTTTAAAAGTGCCAAGTCCGCATTTAAATACCGGCAGAGCTGCGATGAGATGTTCTGAGCATGTTTAGACAGAACAAAGAAGATTAAAGGGTGAAATGTCAGCACTGTTTAGCGTTTTAAAGGAAAATAGAGAGCTTTAAGATTAGTGCTTTTTAAAAACAGCTATATGTTCTGCCACTTCCCGGATATACTGTAATACTGGTTCCAAATTAGAGCATGACAAACACGATGAAAGCTTTTCAACTGAGCCCTTTCCTAATTTGAGGACTCTCAGGCGAAAATATGTTGCTTTTAAAAACATATGGTTAATGATCTGGCGAGGAGACGGTAATTTATGAGGCTGTTATGTTTTGACAGTCATTGAGTCACAATCCTGTTTAGACAGATAAGTTTTATGATTTTGGACATACTCCATTTCCACAATGGCACCCTAGTGACTTCATAATGCCTTTGATCACGCTCACTACGATAACCACATATTTACAATTGGGTAAACTAAATTGAAGTTGTTTTGCCTACTGCACATAAAAGTCGTTGCTTTCAAAGAAAAAAGCAATCAAATATTTTGTTGTTGTTTCAAAACCAAGATGACGTGACACACCTAGATACTATGCAAGCCAGGGTCACTTGTGTCAGTCACATTTCCCATACCCAAACGAGGTTCAGAACTGAACTCTACATATAACTGTGCATAACTGAGATTTCCACACTGGGGTTCTGCTATGCAGAATGATATGCAAAGCCTCTCCTCACCTAGGTGCTGAATTCAGAAATTGATTTGTTTGGGCTAAAAAGAGTACTGTAGCTCCGTGGTAAAGTCACTTAATTTATAGCAGGTGACCCCAGTCCAAATCCTAGTGTCATGTCTCCTAGTGACTTGGAGTAGGGCATGAGATGGGTGCACTCACAAACAAAAGTTCCTGCCACGGGTGCACTGTCAACCACTAGTGTAATAAATATAAGAACACACGCATGTAACACAGGCACTCCAGTTGGCTTCTTAGAAATCTAGGGTATAGTTACATAGTAGATAAGGTTGAAAAACGACATCCATCCATTAAGTTCAACCTGTGCTAAATTTAGACAGATACTTTATCCTATATGCGTACTTACAATATATTGATCCAGAGGAAGGAGAACAAAAAACCCCAGTAAAATATCCAATGATATCTCATAAGGGGAAAAATACATGCCTTCCTGACTCCAAGAATTGGCAATCAGATTATTCCCTGGATCAACATCCTTCCCATGTATACTTATTTGGTATATCCCTGTATACTTTATGCAAGGGATCGACGTTTCTGTCCTCACACAGACCTTTGTCTGGACCCATCTTTCATCGATCCCTTGAATAAAGTTAGAACCTAGTTTTACAAGAAGCCAACTGGAGTTTTAGGGTATGTCCATGCTGCCGCTGAGCGCGCTTGGCGTGTTTACTTAAGTGAATGTGAATCTGCACGGCCATGAGGCGCGCGCACGGACACATACGTTCTCCCAAGCTCGGCGCTTGGGGAGACAAAGAAAATTGATTTTGAAGGGCGCTCAGCAGCAGTCAATGCACACAGCCACACACACACACACACACACACACACACACACACACACACACACACACACACACACACACACACACACACACACACACACACACACAAATAGCCTGATCCACGCCCCCCAGCTCTCAGAATTATGCAGGACAGCCTGCGCTCATGCTTGGAGAGTTGGTGACATCACCCCTCTTAAGCATGAGCGCGCTCAGCGGCAGCATGGCCGCAGCTTTACATGCGTGTATTTCACCTAGTGGCCTTGGACATGTGACTTTATCATGTGGTGCTTCACGCATTAAAAATTGGAATGTAAGCTCTTTGGAGCAGGGACTCAAATTTGCTTGCAAAATGGTATAGTGCTATATAAGAAAAATAATAATTGTGCTGCAAAATACATCTTTCTATAAAACAATCCACTTGATAACATTGTTATTATTCTATTTCAAAAAGAGATTTTAACAAATAACACCCAAATTATATTAAGGCACAGCTCAAAAGAAAGTCTAAATAAATGTATAAATATGTATTTTACTATACCCGTTATTAATAATAATATTAAAAAAAAAAAGAAAAGGATGAGTGTGCCTAGCACGCACATTGGAAGTGAAACTTCTTAGTATTGTGATAGAATTTTGACATTCTTTTTAATTTTGACTGAATGAAAGACTTCCGATATGGTTTTTTTCCCCCCAGTGAAATGTGGTGTTTAATTAAATGAATGTGTGAGAGTGTCTGTATGTGTGTGTATACTGTAGATGTGTGTGTATACTGTAGATGTATGTGTATGTATGTATGTATATATATATATATATATATATATATATATATATATAACATTGTGCAGTAGCTCAGTCTCTGTGGGTAATAGTGCGGCATGGGTGACATCACGCCATCCCTTTGAAAATATGTCCTCCGCAGTCAGCAGTGCGGAGATCCGGGGATCAGCATGTCGGAGCAGCCCCTCGGCACGGTGAGGCTCCGCGCGTTCTCATGCAGCTGGGGGCCGGTGGTGCAGGCAGTCAGACGCAGCAGTAATGTGCTCCTTAGGCTGGGGCCATGGTAACGCAGACCGTGCAGAGCCGTCTGCACGCTGAGCGAACAGACTGCCTTAAGGCAGTGTTCGCATCCATGTGGCATGCGGGCGCATCTGCAAAGGAGGGGGTGCGCATTGCGCAAGAAATCAGTTCAAACTGATTTCTTGGCGTGACAGGCCGGTCACGTGAGCGGTTCACCCAATGAGGGCGAACCAGCTCCCTGGCGTCCCTAGGCACGCCCCGTTGACCATGGTCAGGGAAACCACCCGCTTTTCCCACAGCCTCCGCGCTGGCGAAGGCACCATGGCCCGGGCCTTAGGGTTGGCCCGTGCAGCTTCGGTGCCGTGGAGGGGTGCACGTTCCGGCTGCAAGGTCAGGCGCAGCAGTAATGTGCTCCTTAGGGTCGGGCCGTAGTCGTGCAGTTCCAGCCCCGTGCAGGAGGTGTGTGTGTGACTCTGGGACCTTGGCCCAACTCACCCCCTGCCCGGGGAGACGGTTAGAGGCTGCGGCAGTGCTTCCGGGGAGACGGTTAGAGGCTGCGGCAGTGCTTCCGGGGAGACGGTTAGAGGCTGCGGCAGTGCTTCCGGGGAGACGATTAGAGGCTGCGGCAGTGCTTCTGGAGTGACGGTCAAATTCAGCACATGCGCAATCCCTCACATCCGTTTCAAAATTGTGTTACAACTCTGCCTATTTTACCCTATGAGAATTTTCTAAGATGCACCGTCAGCTAAGAAGTTTCACTTCAAAAATCCTATGCAGTGTTGTCCATATAATTTGGGCATACATAATGTATGTTCCCTGAAGATCTAAGAACCTATTTTTGGTGCATGGGGCACAGAAAGATAAAGTCACCTAAAGAGTGGACAATAAAGACGCAAGTTGTCAAATGTGGAGACAATTTTCATGGAACTATGAGGGTTCAATAAAGTAAAAAAAAATTTTTTTAAAGCGTATGAACATAACCGTTTCATATGCTATAAAAATTAAACAAATACATTACGATAAACAGTATCTGTGACCAACACACAATACCTGTACATGGTTTATTTATTGTAAAAAAACAGGGGACACCCCTGCAGATTTAACAAAGTAAATATTCCATTCATTCGAACAGAATGACTTTTCCCTGATAAACCTGGTGCTGTTTCGAGCACCAGGTTTACCACTGGGAGACGTTTATATATGAATCTGTATTAGATTTATATGCTAATCAAGTTCTTGTAATCTATCAGTAACCCGACTACAAAGGTGAAGCAAATCTGATGTAAGCCACCTGATGCATCAAAGGAACGCTTCCATTTGATTAAATTAGGTTGTTATTTCTTTGATGGATCTGGTGTTGGGGTTTTTTGTATTTTTTTTTGCAGGCGAGAGCCTTTGATAAACAGATGTCTATATGTCTTGCAAAGAATAGTGCTGCTGCAGAAAGAGTTAAACTCCTTGATAGACTAGCTGACAACCCATGAAATATGGCAAGGTGTGAGAAGCTGTAAAACGAGCTGATCTGTTTCTCTCCTACTAAGCAACCTCTGTTACTAGCTATATATCATAGCACAATTTACAATAAACTCGTGCCAATATCAATTAAGAAATATAGTTCATTTGTAACCTGCCAATTATTGCATTTATAAGCACCTGCTTGCAGGGGTGGCCAACGCCAGTCCTCAGGGGCCACCATCAGGCCAGGTATTAGGAATCTCTCTGTTTAAGCACAGGTGACTCAAGAATTGTGATTGAGCCACCTGTGCTGAAGCAGGGATATCCTTAAAACCTGACATGTTGCTGACCCTTGAGGAATGGAGTTGACCACCTATGTAGAGAATACCAAATATACTGAGAAGGGAATGAGATGCAAGTAGGGATAATGCAAGGCTCCTAGTAATGTATCACATGCACATCTCTTCTGCAATCAAGCAGCAGGTTATTGCAATTGTGTATCACTTTCACTGTTCTGTATTTAGTGTAATGCTATGGGAGGTGAAAGAACACATAACATACTAAGCAAGCAGAGACCGATTTCATAGTTAGATTGGTCTGGTCACAGTTTAGTTCCAGACTTTGCATCAAGCATTTTACAATAAGCATTCTAGTGACAATTTAATGTTTTTCTTCATTCTTTACAAGCTGAAAATAACGAACACACAAATACCTAATGCAGTTGTTAAATTCAATCCAGAATTTTAGAAATGTCAATTTTTTTAGCATACAAAAACACTTAACCAATACAAAGTATCTTTTATGTCAACATTCAATAAATGAAAGCTTGGAAACATACCTTTCTTCCATAGTGGCACAATAGTAAAGGTTTTGTGCCAGTTAAACATTGTTTCCCCTTGTGATCAAGTGAAACAAATCTTCCAATTTCTTGCTCACTTGGTAACTCCTCCAGCAGGTAACAGAGTGAATGGTCAGGCAACTTGTAAGCTTCTCGCTCACTTGAATGCTTCCCCTTATTTTTTTTGTAGAATATGAGCTTTGTTCATTAATTATAAACCATAAAATGTTTTGGGATGTTGAGAATCCATGATTGCCAGTCTGCTCCTGTGTTTTTGAAGATCTGTGCACAATATGTACAGGCAGTGAAAAAAAAATGCCAGTTTTCCAGCTGTAAAAGGAACTTGGATTCTTCTCTCTGCTGCAGAGGAAACTGAGCTCAGAGCTCAATCAGTGGCTGTTCTTTCAGAGCCTGCAGTGCTGAACTATAGATGGCTCACAGCCAGCAGTGACTTAAAAAGGGAGCAGCCCTAAGGAATGTATCTCCCTTGGCTGATAAGGCAAGATGACTGTATGCCTTTAAAACTACCTTAGCTATTGGAGCACCCCTGAAAAATGCCGAAGTGCTTGCACAATCACAGTCAACAGTGTTTAGTTCAAATAATTATCCTCCCAGCAAATAAAATAATACTGTATCTTTGAATGCTATGTTTTATAGAGTAGCCAATATAATCTGCAGGTATTGTAGCAGCAAAACCTATTGCAAACAACAATTGAAGAGTATGTATTAAAGGTCATTGTATTTATTTAGCCCCAGCCACGTACGCAGGCGTGTACAGATATTATCCAGAAAAGTATTTTATAGATATGCACCATTTTTCTAATACAGACAAGTAAACATTGTGGGTGAGAGTTCGAGCCCTTAAGAGCTTACAGTGTAACTGGTGTGTTGGGAGACCTACAGAGACAGGAGTGCATGGAAATGCACATCATACAGGTCAAGGGGGCAATTGCATTTGTAGTGGAAAGTGTGGAAAAATGCTCTATTGTGAAGGTGACTTTTCAGGCGTTTCTAGAAGATGAACAAAGGACAAAAAGAGCTAGTACTATATGTAAGTTGACATATTGTATCGTTAAGTATTTATCTGTATATCTTCTCATAAGCAAGGGTCATTTCGTTCAATTCTTTGGCATAAGTATTTTACGCCTTCAAGCATGGCCCATGTGTAGGTCCTAACACTGCTGCACCTGCAAACAGCTCTCATACATAACCTCTCTGCTGGAGGGGAGCTGTCTTTAACAGACTGGTGATTTACAGGTGCTTAGCAAGAGCTGCAATTAAAAAGGTGGGACGAGTTAGCTTGAAAACAGGGAGGAGGGGTCGCTAACCTCCAAGTTGCTTTACCAACTGAAATTAACGCGCACACGGCCCCTGGAAGATCAGAACCCCAATCCACCACATAGCATTGAACTGAATGACCATTGCTTATGGGAAGATATCCAGAGAAGTATTTAACTATATAATATGTTAAATTAGATGTTGCACTGGGCCTTTTTGTCTTTTGTCCTATGCACAAGGTCACAATGCTTTTTTACACAATATATATGATGTGGTGGATTTGGGTTCTCTGCTAACAGGGGCTGTGTGCAGTGGTGGGATTCAGCCGGTTCGCACCGGTTTGTGCGGACCTGTTACTAAAATCTAACAAGTTCACGGAACTGGTGCTTAATTCTCTTACCGATCCGGGTGGGTGGCGTCTACCAGCATCTTTTCCCTGCACACCTTGTCAATATGGTCGTGTGGCGTCAAATGGTGCCGCATTGCCATGCCAACGGAAACGCCACGTGAAGTAACCACGTGACGTCCGTTACTATGGCAATGAGAGGCTACGTGACGTCACATAGGCGTCGCATTGTTATGGCAACGTGGCGCCGTGCAGCCATTTTGAGAAGATTTGCATGGAGGACAAGCTGGGAGACGCCGCCCGCACAGGTGATTAAAATGTTAGAATCCCACCACTGGCTGTGTGTGGTTCTAGAAGATGAGAAGAGATGGACCTTGATAGATAGCGAGAAGAAGAAAAGGTCCATAGGTATGAAAGAGATTTCCAAGGTGGCATCCAGTATGAGGGACAAAGTACATGTACGGGACAGAGACCACATCCTTAAGAAGGGAGCAGGAGGCGAGCAGGCACCTAGAGAGTGATGAGAACACAGGTGTAAGGGACAGAGATTTGAAGGAGAGGAGAATTAATTTTGTAGGTCATATATAATGTAAGCATAATGGGGTTTGATTAATGCCTAGAGAATCGGTTCCATGTGTCCCTTTCTATTGATGTATGGCGATGTGTGAACTTCTCCCAGCTTGCATTAGTGGATAATATTCACAAACGTTATAAGTGCACTTCAATGGGAGTTTCCATGCAATAAAACCCCACTCTGCATTATAGCAGTTTAATGAATATCAGCCTAAACAAATCTATATTGCTAGCTTCACAAAACAACCTTTTGACTTACACTGACCGCCATCCACTTTTCCTTTGAGTTTTAGATTTTAAGCTCCGTGGATAATGGCCTTTCTATATCTATTATACCAGTTTGTGTTTACAATTTGTCTTTGACAAATCCATTGTATTTCCTTGCATTCCCTCCCAATATGATCGTGCCTGATCAATAAACGATAATAATAATACTAGTCCTGTATTTAATGCTGCTGTCCTAAATCTGCAGGTAATCTTCCAAAATGGTTGGAAAAGCGTGATATTCCAAATCTGGAGACAACCTGCTTTTCCATACAGCAAGGCCCCACTTCTCAGCGCCCTGCTTTTCGGCGATCCGCTGATATGGCGGCACCGAGAAGGGGGCCGCCATGTCTGTGCATGCGCAGACCAGGGAAGTCAGAGGTCGCGCATGCGCAGAACGGGCAGTTGTCGCTGGCGTGGATGTGCAGAACGTAGGTCGTGCACGCTGACTGGAGGTCGCGCATGTGCAGAAGGGGAGAAATTGCCGGTCTGAGCATGCCCACAGCTGAAAATCGCCGGTTCCGCTTTTTGGTGATTTTCACTATACGGCGGGCCCTTAGAACGGAACCCGCTGTATGCCCGGGGCCCTCCTGTACTCAAAGTAAGCAATCGTATATACAGGATCAGCACACCAGAGCGGAATGGAACATTTGGTCACGGCTGTCTCGCTCCCACCAAGTCCCCATCGGCATTTGGCTGTAGAGGGACCTTCCACCGTAGCCACTCCGATGCTGGACACTGAGCCACCGGCAACTTCTCCTATAGGGTAAGTTTTAGGGGGTTTAGCAGTTGGGGTAGGGGGTTAAGGGTTTTAGGGTAGGGAGTAGCGTTGGTATTGGGGGGTTTAGGGTAAGAGCTTAGGTTAGGGATGAACCTTGGCAGCGAAGTGGCCGGTGGCTGAGTGTCCCTACGAAGAAGCCACTTGCGGCTAAACGCCAGCGGTAACGTGTTTGCGGCAAAATGTCAGCGACCAAATTTCCTAGACCACACCAGAGCGGGTTACTTCCGACTCCAGAGAGCTCAAGTAGCTGCCAATGAAGTGTTCCTTATTCATCTTGACAGATGAGTGCAGACAGAAAAAGTGACGTTTTGGGTCACATGACCTGGGAGCCATGTGACCTGAACAGTTGCTTTTTCTCACTGCACTCATCTGTGAAGAGGAATAAATAACACTTCATTGGCATATACCTGAGCTCTCTGGGGCCGGGAGTAACTCACTCTGCTGTGCTGATCCTGTAATTACAATTTCTACTCAATGTTTATACCAAAAAAAAATCAAAACCTACAGACTCAAACAGTGTTAATTGTAAGGATAATAATGAGACCCTTGTTTATAATATTTCCTCAAATTCCCTGCTTCTTTATCCTGTTTATTGGCCCTGTCCTTCCAGAAAATGGCTGTACCATTGGAATTAAAGCTTCATTTAATTCTATCCCAGAGAAGCTCAGAGGAACTTAGAAAGATTCAAAGATTCTTTTCATGTGGAAGCAGCCGATTCGACCGTTTCCAGCCGAAATTCCCCATTGATTACAGGTGCCTCAATCAGTCCCTGCTTCAGCTCAATGAGAATCTCAGTCTTCCACTGAGACACCTGGAACTTCGGCCAAAAGAGGCCCAATCAGCTGCTTCAGCACGCACAGAATCAGCACACACAGAATCAGCACACACAGAATCAGCATCAATATAGCAATAGCATGTTCTTGTATAGCGCTGCTAGTTTTACGAAGCGCTTTACAGAGACATTTTTGCAGGCACAGGTCCTGCCCCGTGGAGCTTACAGTCTATGTTTTTGGTGCCTGAGGCACAGGGAGATAAAGTGACTTGCCCAAGATCACAAGGAGCCAACACCTGGAATTGAACAAGACTCCCCTGCTTCAAACTCTCAGTGCCAGTCAGTGTCTTTACCCACTGAGCTGCTCCCTCTCCCATCAACGAAGTTTAGGATGAGCCTGCAAGAACACAAGATTATAATACAAAAGGTAAATAATTTTTTTGTATTAACAGTGGATTGTTCCTTCAACCAAAAAATATTACTTTGTTTATACAAGGTAATCAGAATTTTATACCATGTAAATGGAATTGTACCAATAAAAAAAATAAAATGAAGTTGTGGATTATGAATTCTTTTCATATGTGCAGTATTTCATGATATCACATATTTCTACATTATAATCTCCGCATGGAATGTTATATGGTGGTAAGTAAACATGCACATATATGCAAACACGCAGCATGTGCAGTGACCCGGTGATAGTGCTGGAGATACTATTTACACAACGTTGTAGTTATATTTGCGGTTTTATGTTGTTATTAAAGCTCATTTAGTCACTGAAATTCTACACCCTCACAAAGCGAGCCACAGGAAAGATATGTCCAGCTGCCTTTCATCAGCCACAATGTGTCTTTCCTTTTAAAACAAAGCTGGATCACTCTGAAAGAGGAACACTCCTGAGTCATCCAAAACCATGTCAAACTGAGGAAAAGGGGATATGCAGAGATGTGCAAAATATTCGCTGAACTTCGGGAACCAGACAAAAATTGCCCTTTTTTTTTTTTTTTAGAACAATGCAGTTTTGGAAATCCAATGTGCGGCAATTTGTTTCTCTCCAAACATTAAAAGTCAAATTGCAGGTCACATTCCCCTTCCTATGCTGCTATTGCTTACTGGTGCAAGATTCCTAGATTTTGCAAAGGCTTTTGATACTGTTGATCATGCTATCCTGCTAACAAACTCCAGTGCTCTGGAATAGGGAAGCATGCTTTAAACTGGTTTGATTCCTACCTATCAGGTAGATCCCAACATGTGTCCATCTCAGGCTCTAACTCCAACCAATTGGATATCACCTGTGGTGTACCGCAAGGCTCTGTTCTGGGGCCCCTACTCTTCTCAGTGTTCATTAATGATCTTCCTACAGCTTGTAAGGGAGCTTCAGTTCACATGTATGCAGATGACACAATCCTATATGCACACAGCCATAGCCTCTCCGACCTTGAACACGTACTTCAATCTGACTTTGAGACTTGAAAATTGTATTTCCCAAAACAAACTGTTTTAAACACTGACAAGACCGTAACAATGGTATTTGGGACCAAGGCTAAATTTTTAAAGCTTCCAATGACAGCTTCAAACCAACGCTAATACCACCCTAGCCCCTGTTACTAGTTTTAAATACTTGGGCATATGGTTTGACTCCCATTTAACATTCGGAATGCACATTGATGCCCTGACATCCAAAACCTATGCCAAACTAGGTGTACTTCATAGGAACAAATCCTCCCTAAGTCTGCTGGTCAGAAAGCGTATCACACCTCAGATGCTAATGCCAATTATCGACTATGGGGACATAGTATACGGCTCAGCACCCCAAACCCACCTTAGCAAACTTGATACCCACTACAATTCAATATGCCGTTTTGTTCTCCAATGCAACTACAGCACACATTACTGCGAAATGCTCAAAGAACTAGATTGGTCATCACTTGAGTCTAGACGCAAAATGTATCTCTCCTGTCTTGCCTTCAAATATCTTCTTGACAAGCTACCCGTCTATCTGAACAAGCTCCTCACCCCTACCACATGCAGCACTTATCATCTGAGATCTGACTCCAAAGACTGTTCATGGTCCCAAGGTTCAACAAAGTATCCGGCCGCTCCTCCTTCTCTTACTGTGCACCCCGAAACTGGAACAATCTACCGGAGACTCTCAGTCGCCACCAGTTTAAGTTCTTTTAAAACTAAGGCTGTCTCACATTTTAATCTGGTCTGTAACTGTTACATACGCCTATAATATATATTATCTGTAACTGTGCATGCAATGTCTTGTATATAATGTATACCCTGTTCACTTATATAACTATGTATTTTTTTGCATGCATGCATGCATTTCCGCTCCGGGGACCAAATGCTTCCAGAGATTCTCCCGCATCACGTGGGCCAATAGGAAGTTGCACCGGATGATGTCACGGCTTCCTTATGGCCACTACCGGTGGAGGTAAGTATCCCCAGAAACAAGGGGTCCCCGCAGCTGAAATTAATGGGGTTCAGCTCCGGAGCTTCAATCCAACGTGAACAAAAATAAAAATAAATAAAAGCCGCCCGCTTGGATTGCCGTGATACATACCCCCAAAATCTTGTTGTTGCTAATTCCTCATATGACTTCAATGCAAACATGTGCATTTACTTACCTTTTTTTTTTTTTTCAAAATTTTTTATTAGGCATTTAGATAATTCACAGTATGCATGAAACAAACGATAATACAGCCTAATACAGATTTTCTCCTTTTGTTGGTTAGAGAAACCGGAAATAAAAGAGGAAAGCTCACCGCTCCCCTGACCCTCCAGGGGCTATGTGGGGAGCGCGAGTATGGAAACAGAGAGTAAGAGTGGGAATAGGAAGGGGAGGGTGGGTGGGGGGGGGGGAGATACCCATTGCTTCCCGTATCCTCAGTCTATTTTCATTGGTGCCCCTGACCTGATTTTCCTTTCTCTCTCTCTCTTTTTTTTTTTTTTTTTTTTTTTTTTTTTTTTCTCCCATATGTGGATTAGTGGCGTAGAGGTGCCATATGGGATAGCCACGGATCCCATATTTTGTTAAAGGAGTCAGTGGATCTTTTCAAGAAGGCAGATAGTTTCTCCATATTCATCACCTCTTGCACCCTATTTTTTACCGTTTGTTTTGAGGGGGGAGACACCTTCTTCCAGGCGGCTGCCACCGCACATCTAGCCGCTGTAAGAATGAAGGAGATTAATTTACTTGTTGGTCGGTCCAAATTTTCTAAGGGCCTGGCCAACAGGTAGGTCAACGGGTCAATAGGGATTTTGAGGTCTGTGACCTCCTCTATTAATTTTTGTATTGTTCCCCAATATTTTTGAATTTCCGGACATGTCCACCAAATATGGGCCATGTCCCCCTTCTGACCGCAACCTCTCCAGCATAAATCGGACGCCTGGGGGTAAATTTGATTTATTCTAACTGGGGTAAGATACCAGCGAAACAGTATTTTATATATGTTTTCTTTGATTGTGGTACATATGGAAGTTCCTGAGGCATTTTCCCAAATTCTTTCCCAATCCTCTCGGTCTATAACTATTTCCAATTCTGCTGCCCAATGCAGCATATAGTCATGTGTAGGGGCTTCTATGGCCCTTTCCAATTCACCGTAGATTTGTGTTATAAGACCTTTCTGGTGGCCTGTTTCTCTACAGAGCCGCTCGAAACTGGTGAGAGGGGGAAATTTCAACGTTGGGGATAAAGTTTGAATAAAATGCCGAATTTGTAGATACTTGAAGACATCCAATCTTGCTATTTCATATTTGGTTTTTAGGTGTTGATAACTCAGGAACTCCTCAAAGCTCAGGAGGTCAGCAACCGCTCTAATATTTTTTGTTTTAAATTGGTCCCATTGTCTGGGCTCACAGCCAGGGGGGAATTTCGGATTTTTATAAATTGGTATGAGTTGGGATTGAGGTGTGGTGAGCTTAAATTTAAATTTGCATTTTGTCCAAATCTCCCATGTGTGTCTCATTGGGCCTAACTTAAATTTACTGTTCTGCATGTCTTCCCTGCTCAGGGACCAAAGGCAAGCCGGCAGTGAAGGCGTCCCGGCATAGTATGATTCTATATCTAGCCAACAGTATTGGTTTGGGTTGGCATTCCAAACTACTACCTGTCGCAATTGGGCGGCTTGGTAATATTTTGTGATGTCTGGAACACCAAGTCCTCCTCTCCCCCTTGATGCCAAAAGAACTGTCCTGGTGATTCTGGGTTTCTTACCCTGCCAAATAAAGTGGAAGATTAGTTTTTGAATGTTCTTTAATTCTGAGCCAGGGATGTGGACCGGGAGAGTCTGAAAATAATATAATAATCTAGGGAGTATGTTCATTTTAACTGATATCATCCTCCCGATCCATGATATCTGATATCCTCCCCATTTCTCTAGATCTTGTTTGATTTTCCGGAACAGAGTCGGATAATTTTGTTGATATAGGGATTGGTAGTTCCTCGTTATCTTTACTCCCAAATATTTGATACTCGAGGAGCTCCAATGATAGTTAAAGTTTAGTTTGAGGAGTTTCACCTCTGGCTCTGACAGGCTTAAATTTAGTGCTTCCGATTTGTCATTATTGATTTTATAACCTGAAATATCTCCAAAGTCCCGGAGCTCTTTTTGGAGGTTAGGTAGGGATGTTTGGGGTTGTGTAAGGGTTAGGATGACATCATCTGCGAATAGCGATATTTTGTGCTGCCTGTGTCCAATTTCTATTCCTTTGATGTCTCTATTGGCTCTAATTGCAGATGCTAGGGGTTCTATGGTTAATGCAAAGAGGAGAGGAGATAGGGGGCATCCCTGTCGAGTTCCATTAGTGATCTCAAATCTCTGGTTACTGCCCCCTGGTAGTTTTACTGTTGCAGACGGGTTTTGATATAATCTACGGACTCCTTCTAGGTATGCGTCTTTGAATCCGAATTTACACATAACTTGGTCCATGAATAGCCAGTCTATTCTATCGAACGCCTTCTCTGCATCTAGGCTTAGGAGTAGTGCTTTGGTCTCTGTGAGATGGACATGTTCGATAATGTCTATTATCTTCCGAGTATTGTCCGAGGCCTGTCTGCCTGCTACGAATCCTACTTGATCACTATCTATTAATCTCGGTAAGATGGGGTTTAATCTATTTGCGAGTATTTTGCTATATAGCTTGAGATCACAATTGAGCAGGGAGATTGGACGATAGCTTCCACATTGCATCGGGTCCCTGCCTTCTTTATGTATAATGGCCAGGGTGGCCAGGGACATTGACGTGGGGATTTGATTTCCTTCCATGAAATCGTTAAATATCTTTAGAAGATGCGTGGATAGTACTGGCAAGAATCTCTTATAGTAGACATTAGTGAACCCGTCGGGGCCAGGAGACTTAGTAATTTTTAGTGATTTGACCGCCTCTTCCAGTTCCTCTTTTGAGATCTCAGCGTTGAGGACTGTGTTTTCCTCCTCCGTTAGTGTGGGGAGCTTACATTTATCTAAATATTGCGCTATTAATTCGGATGCTATTGATTCAGGCCGGCCATTTTTTGATCTTAGATTATACAGTTCGGTGTAAAATTTTGTAAATTCAGCTGCTATTTTGCTATCACTATGTTGTATTTCACCAGACCTACTCTTGATTGCCGTGATTTGGGACCGTTTATGTACCCCTCTTAATTTAGTCGCCAAAAGTCTGTCTGCCTTGTTCCCCTTGTCATAATATTGTTGATTAGTCCATTTGAGGGCCTTCTCAACATCCTCCAGCTGGATTTGTCTAAGTTTTACTCTGGCTGTTGTCAATGTTTTATATATTTTTTTTGAGGGGTTGGTTTTATGAGATTGTTCTATTATTTTGATATTATCCGTAAGCTCCTTTATTAATTTTTGGCGGGCTTTTTTCCTGTGGGATGCGATAGAAATGAATTTCCCTCTAATGGTTGCCTTATGGGCCTCCCACAGGATTGCTGGTGAGGAGACGGATCCTGAGTTAAAAAAAAAATAGTCCCGAATAGCGGCTCTGATCTCTCTTTCTATCTCAGGATGATTGAGTAATGAATCATTTAGTCTCCATGAGTAATTTATTGTTTTTTCAAAGGGGGTCGTCAAGGTTAAGGTAATCGGGGCATGATCAGACCATGTGATTGGTCCTATGTTGGAGTCGGATGTCGCCGCCACCACATTTTTTGTGGCCAAAAAGTGATCTATTCGAGAGTAGGTCTGGTGAGGTGCTGAGTAAAAAGTATAGTCTCTCTGGCCCTGATGTTGGGCCCTCCATATGTCCACTAGTGAGAACTCGCTTAAGATTCCCCTAAACCTTTTCCCTATGATCTGGGAGGGGGTTGTGCGGGGGGGACCCATTGTGGTTGATCTGTCCTCGGTAGGGTTAAGGACCATGTTTAGGTCTCCTCCCACTATCATCGATGACAGATATCCCGGGTCTATGCCCTCGAGAACTTTCTTTAGGAATTCTGTTTGATTCTCGTTCGGGGCATATACATTGACCAGAGCGATTGCTGAGCCCGCTAAGGAGCCATATACCACTAGAAATCTACCCTCTGGGTCCGCCGTTGTTTTGATATGATTAAATGGGGTGCCCTGTCTGATCAGGACAGCTACACCCCTCTTTTTACTAGTAAACGATGCGCAAAAACACATTGGGAACACTTTTTTGAATAAATTTGGGGGGTCTTGTGATGTGAAATGGGTCTCCTGTAGGAATATGATGTCTCCCCCTGATCTTTTCATATCTTGAAGTGCTACTCTCCTTTTTCGGTTATTTTGGAGCCCTTTTACGTTGAGTGAGGTTAATTTAATTGTGGCTTGGCTAGCCATTTGGGTTCTTTTTTTTTTTTTGGATAATACCATAAGGCCTTCTCTTTCCCACTTGAGAGGCCATGATCCAGTAACTCTGAGTCTGGTTTAAATTTCTGAAGGTATAGAGGTTGTGTGTTTTTTTTTCGGTTAGAATAGATATCTTAAGCTGAGGAAGGGGGGCGTGGGAAGGGGTAGGTGGGGGTGGGGCGGAGATCTGCTGGGACAGGGTCAACAGATAGAGATAGGTTGTAACAAGGCCCACAAAAGGCCTTAACATATTTTCACCAGCCTTAAGAACGGCTGGCATTTGGACCAGGTGGGTCCCTTGGGGGTGATTCCGGGTTCGTCAACCGCTGGAGGTCAGAGGAGTCCAGACCCTCTATAGAATTTACTTAACCCATTTAGTATAGACCCCCAGTCCATGTGTGTGGGGAAGCAAAGAAGGCATAGGAACATTTCAAGTAATTCAAACATTTCACATCTCAAAAAGACAACCATATTGTAACTATGCGTTGTGAGAGTGGAGTAACCTCTTAAATATCTAACTTAAACAATTTCCGTTTTCTTTTGTATGCTCGCTTCCCTTGGGTGGGAGGGATAGGGGGAGGAGGGGAGGGGGGGGAGGAGGGGAGGAGGGGGTAAGGAGGAAGGGAGGGGGGAGGAGGAGGAGGGGGGGGAGGAGAGGGGGGGGGAGGGGAGGAGGAGGGGGAGGGGGGGGGAGGGGAGGAGGGGGAGGAGGGGGGAGGGGGGGAGGGAGGGAGGGGGGGAGGGAGGGGGAAGGGGGGGGAGGGGGGGGAGGGGGGGGAGGGAGGGGAGGGGGGGAGGGGAAGGGGGGAGGGGGGGGAAGGGGGAAGAGGGGGGAGGGGGGGGAGGGGGGGAAGGGGGGGGAGGGAGGGGGGAAGGGGGGAAGGGGGGGAGGGAGGGGGGGGAAGGGGAGGGAGGGGGGGGAAGGGGGGGAGGGGGGGAAGAGGGAGGGAGGGGGGAAGGGGGGGAGGGAGGGGGGGGAAGGGGGGAGGGAGGGAGGGGAAGGGGGGAGGGAGGGGGGGGAAGGGGGGAGGGAGGGAGGGGGGGGAAGGGGGGAGGGAGGGGGGGGAGGGGGGGGAAGGGGGGAGGGAGGGGGGGGGAAGGGAGGGAGGGGGGGGAAGGGGGGGGAAGGGGGGGAGGGGGGGAAGGGGGGAGGGAGGGGGGGGGAAGGGAGGGAGGGGGGGGAAGGGGGGGGAAGGGGGGGAGGGGGGGAAGGGGGGGGAGGGGAAGGGGGGGAGGGGAGAGGGGGGGAGGGGAGAGGGGGGGGAAGGGGGGGAGGGAGGGGAAGGGGGGGGAGGGGAGAGGGGGGGGAGGGGAGAGGGGGGGGAAGGGGGGGAGGGAGGGGAAGGGGGGGAGGGGAGAGGGGGGGAGGGGAGAGGGGGGGGAAGGGGGGGTGGGAGGGGAAGGGGGGGGAGGGGAGAGGGGGGGGAGGGGAGGGGAAAGGGGGGGAGGGGAGAGGGGTGGGGAGGGGGAGGAGGGTCTAGGTGCAATTAAAACATTTCAAATATTTCACTTCACATTTTTGTGTAACATAACTCTTATACAACTCTGCGCAGAAAACATATTTTATACAATTCTGTGACCATACAAGATAAGTTCGGCTTTCTTTCGTATGTTTGTTTTCCCCTTAGTGTTTTTCCCTCTTATTTATCTTTGCGTTTATGTGAGGTACTAGGTAGGCTTGTTAGCAGGGGTAAGAGGGGGGGGGGTCTAGGTGCGGCCCAAGCATTTCACATTTCTGTATAGCACAACTATTATGTAACTCTACACAGGGAGTATAGGGAGGGGAGGGGGGGGGAGGGAGAGAGGGGAGGGGAGGGGGGGGGAGGGAGAGAGGGGAGGGAAAGAGGAGAGGGGGGGGGGAATGGGGGGAGGGGGGGGGAATGGGGGGAGGGGGGGAGGGAGGGGGGGAAGGGGGGAAGGGGGGGAGGGGGGAGGGGGGGGAGGGAGGGGGGGGAAGGGGGGGGAGAGGGGGGAGGGGAAGGGTTTGGAGGGGGGAGGGGGGGAAGGGGGGGAGGGGAGGGGAAAGGGGGGGAGGGGAGAGGGGTGGGGAGGGGGAGGAGGGTCTAGGTGCAATTAAAACATTTCAAATATTTCACTTCACATTTTTGTGTAACATAACTCTTATACAACTCTGCGCCGAAAACATATTTTATACAATTCTGTGACCATACAATATAAGTTCGACTTTCTTTCGTATGTTTGTTTTCTCCTTAGTGTTTTTCCCTCTTATTTATCTTTGCGTTTAGGTGAGGTACTAGGTAGGCTTGTTAGCAGGGGTAGGAGGGGAGGGGCCTAGGTGCGGCTCAAGCATTTCGCATTTCTGTATAGCACAACTATTATGTAACTCTACACAGGGAGTATAGGGAGGGGAGGGGGGGGGGAGGGAAAGAGGGGAGGGAGAGAGGGGAGGGGGGGGGGTAGGAGGTGGGCCTGGTTGCAGTTCAAACATTTCAGACATCTCCCATTTCTGTATAACACAGCTATTATGTAACTCTGCGCTAAAGATATATTGTGAATCGTTTTGTGACTAAATAAGATTAATACAACTTTATTTTATATATTCGTTTCCTCTTAGTATGTTTCTCCCATTGTTTTTGTGCTTAAGTAGGGTGCTAGGTGGGTTTGCTAGTAAGGGTGGGGAGGGGAGGTGGAAGAGAAGGGGAGATGAGGGGGGGGTGGGGGAATAGGGGGGAGAGGGAGGGGGAGAAAAAGGGGGAGGGGGAGGGGGGGAAAAGAGGGGGGGGACACGTGGGACATGCGAGTGTGTGGGGGGAGGGGTGGAAGAGGGGGGGGTATGCATGGGGAAGGGGGGAAGGGGGAGGGGGGGGGCGATTGCGTGTCTGGGTTACAGGGGGGGGGGGAAGGATAGAGGGGAAGCAAGGTGTTAATTGAGATATAACAGTTATATTATTTTAATCTACTCACGACCTCCGGATCATCACTATTAACTTATGATTTTAAGTTCTTTGATTCAGTCTGGGTGGTCCGTCTTCCTGGTATCCTAGCCGCCCCTAGTCCCACAGACTGGGGAGTCCTCTGAGGCAACGGGGTCCATGGATCGTTGGCGGAAAGGCTGGATGCCGACACCGACCCCCCCCCTCCCCCCAATCCAGAGCCCCGCTCCACGGGACCGGAGAAACCGGCAAAAGGAGGGGGAGGGAGATCATATTTAAAGCGGGACCGAAAAGCCGGAGATTGAGGCTGGTGGGGGCAAAACCGGGATCTAAATTCCTCTTATGCTCCGGAGTTAGAAGATCAGCGATCCTACTGCTCCGGGTTGAGTCAGTCGGTTTCCCGGTCTTACCGTCGGCGGACGGGATCCTCTTCTGAGTCATCGCAGGAGTAGGCGGTGTTCTGTGTCAGCTCATCCTAGAAGTTGGCGGCTTACTTCTTGGTGCTGTTCTGGTCTGGTAAGATGATTTTAACGATGAGCAGAGGCGTCCCCCCTCCTCGAAGTCTCCTCAGAGCCATCTCGAGAACAGGCGCCTCGTGACTTCACATTGGGAGTGGAGGTTGGCGCCGGATTACCATGGGGGTCCGCAGCCCGCGCTCCAGTGCGGCCCCGGACCAACAAGGTAAGTGGGGGCACTCTTCCCCCTCCGGGTCTGTCCGGGGGGATTTCTCTGAGTGCCGCGGCGGTTGTCATTTTTCTCTAGGGTGTTGGGCCGCAATTCTCTCCGATGTTCGGGGGGGGTCTCCTGATGTATTTTCAGCGGTAGGATTGGTCGTTATCCACGTTTGAGGTGGAGTTAGACCTAATGCTTTTGCGAAGGGGGCCATGTCCACGGGGTATTTCATGGACAGGAACTTTCCATTCCTGTTAACTGTGAGTTTGAAAGGGAATCCCCATCTGTATTGGATTCCTTTCTCGCGGAGTAGGTTGGTTAAAGGTTTTAATTCACGTCTGCGGTCTCTCGTTGCCTTTGACAAGTCGTTATAGACTTGGAGAGTTTCGTTTTGAAAGGTTATTTCCCCCAGGTCCCGGCAGGCCGCAATTATTTTTTCTTTTGATGTGTATTTATGCATCTTTATTATAATGTCCCTACGCCGCCTCGGGTCGTCTGATTTAGGTCCTAGGGCACGATGAGCCCTATCCATTTCGAGCTCTTTCTCCTCCAGCTCCCCGCATACTAAGTTAAAGAGCTCCATGAGGTATGGTCGGAGTTGATCCTGTGCGACCGACTCCGGTACGTTCCGGACGCGGATGTTTTGGCGCCGGTCACGATTTTCTTGCTCCTCCATAGCTTCTTTAAGGAGGGTGATCTCTTCTCCTAGACGGCCTATCTCTTCCTCCGCTTCACTCTGTCTTTGTTGAGACTCAGTGAGTTTTTTCTCCAGGGTAGTTGTTTTCTCTGTCAGCCCTGAGATTTCCTTCCTTATGTCGCTCACTGCGGTTCTGAGCTCAGTCTGAAAGGAGGATTGGAGCGTCGTTGCCATAGCCCCCAGGAGTTCTTCCAAGTATGCCCTGGTTATGGGTTGATCAGGGCTTGCTGGGGTGCGATCTTTTGGCTGGGTTTTTTTCCCTGAAAGCGCCGTGGCGCCATGCGGTCCGCCGCCATCTTGAGGCTCCATCGTGCTGTCCCTGGCCCGTTGCGACGGAGAAAAGTATTTGGCAACTCCCTGATTGCTCGCTTTTTTGGTTTTTGACATCGCCTAGTTCTTTAGCTATCCGGGGGTGTAAGTGTTACCCGGCAATTTTGGGGAAAAATGTGGGTTTTTGCGTCTTTTAATGCGCGGGTCTATGGAGCTCCTCTTCTACCCGTCCATACCGGGTGACGTCTCCGGAAGTCCCCCCATTTACTTACCTTTTAACGAAAACATCTTTTTAAAGGGGTTTTCCATTTTGCAGCACAAATAAAGCAATTAGACGTACAGTCTTGGCAAGCGCAAAACCCAAACTCACTATGATTATTTATTTGTTTGTTTCAATTGGAGTGCTGCTGGGCGTGACCTCAAACACAACCACTGAGGCATCGCACACGTCACACATCCCACGCCCAAACTCAGGGGCGCAACATTTTCTGGGAGGGGCACGGCGCTTACAGAGACCCCGCACTCTTCCCTACAACATTTCAATTAAATACCGGGGGGAGGAGGGGGAGTCTGCGCAAGGACTCAATAACTCTCACTTACCCGCTCTCCATCGGCGCAGCACCATGACAATGTGGCATGAAATGGCAACTCGACGTCACATGACGTTATATGACGCCGCCCATGCCAGAGAGAAGGTAAGGGGGGGGGTGCAAGCAGGGGGGGGAGAGCAGGCAGGGGGGCGCAAAGAGGAAAGGGAGAGGGGGGAGGAAAGGGAGAGGCGGGGAGGAAAGGGAGAGGGGGGAAGGAAAAGGAGAGGGGGGAAGGAAAAGGAGAGGGGGTGGTGGAGAAAAGGGAGGGGTGGTGGGGAAAAGGGAGGGGGAGCAGTTCCCAATCAGGCACCAGGTACTGGGTCAAGTAAGAAAGACCCACCAGGATTCCTGTACGGGCCCCGAATATTCGGATGAATACCGATGATAGTTCCGAAGCAACAAGGAGGGCCGGGTCCCACATTTACTCAGAGCAACTAAGTCTGAGTTGGAGTGTTAAGATTGGGTACTGAGGGAAGAGCTGTATTCATGTATGTCTGTAATAAAATACAGTGCAACATTGTTAACGTGTATGAGCGGTCCCTGTACATGGGGACACAAATAAATGACTGCTGTACTACAAAAGTTCCTGGTGCCCATTATTCTACAACCTTGCTACCTCATCGCCCAGCTGCCTGAATCCAGCCCCTGAGTCACTGTAACCCGTGTGCAGAAGCCAAATAATACACACAGACGTTTCTCCCGAGAAGCCGGGCGGGTTACACACGAAATGCACGATCAAGAATTCAACAATCTCGTCAAAGTAGGTAATAGGAAATGCCATTATTGTCCCAAAGAATTGTCACACTATGGAATTTGCTTCCAGAGGAAGTAGTGATTCACGGGAGGACCGTGTGAGAAAATGTACCAGTGAAAGGAAAGCGAGTCCCACTAAGGACTGGCAGCTGTAAAACATACATGCTAAGTCCAGGTCAAATTGCTATTACCAGTATCATTGGTAGCTCACGGTTAAAAGGGAATAGCACACGCACTCAACTTGTTACCAGAGCTTCCAGACATGCCAATTTACACTGATTGTCTGTGAGTCTCAATGGTTTTGGAGCCAGTTTGCGTCAGTGGTCTCATACAGTATACTTAGAGATTGTGAGGATTCAGGGATCGCGGCATCCGCGCCCTGGTCTCCCTTCTCCTGCGGTTACTCCCGCTACCGTGGCGCGCGCCTCTCGCTGGCGTCACTCACCTTCGGCGGTCCTGGGGGTTCCCCGCCGTGCTCTGCGTCCTCGGATGCCCGCGGGGTCTGCAGTCCCGCATGCGGCCGCCGTGTTCTCCAGCCGCGCGCCTGAACAGCGCGCGCCGGGTGAGGTTAATTTATTCACTGCTCTTGCAGTGAAGACCCGCCTCCAGCACACTAAGAAGACCTCCTACCAAGACAAGAGTCCTCACCTGCCTGCCAATCAAGGGGACCTATCCAGGATAGCTCCACGCAGTCCTCCAGGCCTGCCCCCACCTCTGATTGGCCAGTCACACTTTATAATGCCAGTTCTTCCTCTTACTCATTGCTCGACATAGTTTTCACTTGGATTACTACTCTGGCGTTTTCTCTCTCATTCTCTCAGGTTACGACTTGGCTTGGCGGACGTCTCTCTCTGGCTCTAGACCCCTGCTTGGACAAACGACCTTCCGGAATTCTCCAATCCCAGACTTTGGCTAACGGCAACGACAACGGCATTTCTACACCGGTACCGGCAAGTATTGCTAGCTAAATACACCTGGCCTGGCAACGCCAAAATCACCACACTCCGGACACGCTCCCTTTGCTGCGGGTGCGTGCTTCTATACGTTCCTCACCTCAGTGAAAGGAACGGGTCTGGTCTGCGGGCAGCACCGGCGTAACAGAGATGCAGTCCTCCCCAATATGACCTATTTTGAAAGTGACCTTCATGTGTTGTCCTTCAATGCAAATTAATAACTGTGTTTTCCCCTAGCTGTTTATTTTTTTATTTAAATAGGCCCAAAGCCTGCAGTAGTGTGTTCACATGGCAGCTCCTATGGTTTATTCTCACTTGCTCCACTCCATCGGTTTTCCCATGTACTATTTTCCATGTAATGTACAGGTTAATAAGAGCTTCAATCAGACTTAGAACTATGCAACTAATTTTGACAGATTTATTATAAATCATTCTTCCTGGTAATGCACAGGTTATTAAGAATGTATATTAGTGTTAGGGACCCTTGAGATGTGGTCTACCGTGTAGGGGCTCAAGGGCTTACAACACTTTGGCCAAAGAGTTAAACTAAAAGACCATTTTATTCAAAAGATATCTCTATACTGTATATATTTAGGCACTGTACCGTGTATAAGTTTCATTGGATGTAGCACTGAGCTCTGTCTGTGTTTCATGTTCTATCTCTGGTTTTAAATATATATTGCCATGCTCAGTAGCACTCCTCTGTGACACTTATACGCTTATATATATGTTGTAGTTATTTTGGGGGTTCAATATGAGCTTGTAGGTGTCCTGTATGTTTTACAATTCTTGGTCAGCTGGTCTTAGCTGATTGGAGGGTGGGTCCTCCTCCCTAGTTTGAAGCTCACCCCCCCCCCCACTTTTAAATGGTTAAAAGCTCACTCCATTGCATCTCCCACTCTCAGGGGAACTTGCTTGCAGTTTGATTGTGACAAATCTAATACAGAGTGCTTTTCCTGGTAATGTACAGGTTAATAAGAGCTTCAATCAGACTTAGAACTATGCAACTAATTTTGACAGATTTATTATAAATCATTCTTCCTGGTAATGTACAGGTTATTAAGAATTTATATTAGTGTTAGGTACCCTTGAGATGTGGTCTGCCGTGTAGGGGCTCAAGGGCTTCCAACACTTTGGCCAAAGAGTTAAACTAAAAGACCATTTTATTCAATAGATATCTATATATATATTTAGGCACTGTACCGTGTATAAGTTTCATTGGATGTAGCACTGAGCTCTGTCTGTGTTTCATGTTCTGTCTCTGGTTTTAAATATATATTGCCATGCTCAGTAGCACTCCTCTGTGACACTTATACGCTTATATATATGTTGTGGTTATTATGGGGGTTCAATATGAGCTAGTAGGTGTCCTGTATGTTTTACAATTCTTGTTCAGCTGGTCTTAGCTGATTGGAGGGTGGCTCCTCCTCCCTAGTTTGAAGCTCACCCCCTCCCACTTTTAAATGGTTAAAAGCTCACTCCATTGTATCTACCACTCTCAGGGGAACTTGCTTGCAGTTTGATTGTGACAAATCTAATACAGAGTGCTTTTCCTGATAATGTACAGGTTAATAAGAGCTTCAATCAGACTTAGAACTATGCAACTAATTTTGACAGATTTATTATAAATCATTCTTCCTGGTAATGCACAGGTTATTAAGAATTTATATTAGTGTTAGGTACCCTTGAGATGTGGTCTGCCGTGTACGGGCTCAAGGGCTTACAACACTTTGGCCAAAGAGTTAAACTAAAAGACCATTTTATTCAAAAGATATCTATATACAGTTAGGTCCGGAAATAATTGGACACTGACACAATTTTCATAATTTTGGCTCTGTACGCCACCACAATGGATTTGCAATGAAACAACCGAGATGCAATAGAAGTGCAGACTTTCAGCTTTAATTCAAGGGGTTGAACAAAAATATCGTATGAAACGTTTAGGAATTGCAACCATTTTCATACACTGTCCCCTTATTTCAGGGGCTCAAATGTAATTGGACAAATTAACACAATCATAAATAAAATGTTAATTTTTAATACATTGTCGAGAATCCTTTGCAGGCAATGACTGATTGAAGTCTGGAACGCATGGACATCACCAAACGCTAGGTTTCCTCCTTTGTGATGCTTTGCCAGACCTTTTACTGCAGCTGTCCTCAGTTGTTGTTTGTTCATGGGTCTTTCTGCCTTAAGTTTTGTCTTCAGCAAGTGAAATGCATGCTCGATCGGGTTGAGATCAGGTGATTGACTCAGCCATTGCAGAATATTCCACTACTTTGCCTTAAAAAAACTCCTGGTTGCTTTTACAGTATGTTTTGGTTCATTGTCCATCTGTAAAATGAAGTGCCGTCCAATCAACTTCGCTGAATTTGGCTGAATCTGAGCAGACAATATATCCCTATACACTTCAGAATTCATCCGGCTGCTTCTGTCTTCTGTCACATAATCAATAAACACTAGTGACCCAGTGCCATTGTAAGCCATGCATGCCCATGCCATCACACTGCCTCCACCGTGTTTTACAGATGATGTGGTATGCTTCGGATCATGAGACGTTCCAAGCCTTCTCCATACTTTTTTCTTCCCATCATTCTGGTACAGGTTGATCTTAGTTTCATCTGTCCAAAGAATGCTGTTCCAGAACTGGGCTGGCATTTTTAGATATTGTTTGGCAAAATCTAATCTGGCCTTTCTATTCTTGAGGCTTTTGAATGGTTTGCACTTTGTGGTGAACCCTCTATATTTGCTCTCGTGAAGTCTTCTCTTTATGGTATACTTGGATAATGATATGCCTACCTCCTGGAGAGTGTTCTTCACTTCACTGGATGTTGTGAAGGGGTTTTTCTTTACCATGGAAAGGATCCTACGATCATCCACCACTGTTATCTTCCGTAGACGTCCGGGCCTTTTTGTTTTGCAGAGCTCATCAGTGCGTTCTTTTGTTCTCAGAATGTACCAAACTGTTGATTTGTCCACTCCTAATGTTCCTGCTATCTCTCTGATGGATTTTCGTTTTATTGCAGCCTACGGATGCCCTGTTTCACTTGCATTGAGAGCTCCTTTGACCGCATGTTGTGGGTTCACAGCAACAGCTTCCAAATGCGAAGGCCACACCTGGAATCAACTCCAGACCTTTTACCTGCTTAATTGATGTTTAAATAATGAAGGAATAGCCCACACCTGTCCATGAAACAGCTTTTGAGTCAATTGTCCAATGACTTTTGGTCCCTTGAAAAAGAGGGGGCTACATATTAAAGAGATGTAATTCCTAAACCCGTTCTCCAATGTGAATGCAAATAAACTCAAATTAAAGCTGATAGACTGCACTTTAAGCCCATATTCATTATTAAACTGTAACTTGAATTTATTTTGGTACACAGCCGAAATAACAAAACTTGTATCAGTGTCCAATTATTTCCGGACCTAACTGTATATATTTAGGCACTGTACCGTGTATACGTTTCATTGGATGTAGCACTGAGCTCTGTCTGTGTTTCATGTTCTGTCTCTGGTTTTAAATATATATTGCCATGCTAAGTAGCACTCGTCTGTGACACTTATACTCATATATATGTTGTGGTTATTTTGGGGGTTCAATATGAGCTTGTAGGTGTCCTGTATGTTGTACTATTTTCCATGTAGCCTACAATTAATGTTATCAGACAAATGCAATCTTCTTAGTTAAGGTTCTACTAATGAGGTCTCCACTAATGTTACTAATTTCCTGGATTAAAAGAAAAGTTTAAAAAAAAGTTATGAGCAGGGAAAAACTAGAGATCTGAAAACAGACATTTAAAAGAAAAATCTTTTAAAAGAAAAAAAAATCATAAATACGAATGCAGGGGGAACTGACCCTTTAAATTGAGTCCGATAAAAATCACTATGTTTCAATAAAAATGCAGTTTTTTTGCCCAGAATTCCCAAATGTCCTTCTTTAGAGCTTTGAATAGCAAAGTTGCACACCAATGATATATAACAAGATACTTCCAACAACTGCTGCTCCTGGTTCAGGGAAAACTGCCTGAAGATCCTGGGATAATAGTAAGAATTGATGATCCAGGGAAAAAAGCGGATTTTCTAAAAAGATTTAATGTATCAAAAATAGCACCAAATACGACGTTTCGTCCTTCTCAGAGGACTTGCTCACGCCAGCCACTTGAAAAAGTCCACTTGAAAAAAGTCCTCTAAGGACGAAACGTCGTATTTGGTGCTATTTTTGATACATTATATCTTTTTAGAAAATCCGCTTTGTTCCCTGGATCATCAATTCTTACCATTCTTTAGAGCTTGACATCTCGGGGCTTCCTACCATTTCCACAAAAAAAGGAGATGTAAGAATGAAGCCTTTTTAACCATTTTGTTATGAAATTAGGTAAACTGTTGCTTACCGTGGAACACTACAATGTTAGCATGGTAGTAATCCACATGATTTATAAATGATAACACTTAACTGTGTTCATCAACATATTCATATATACTTGTAGCATGTCTTTCAAAACTAACAGGCTTAGATATAAAGATCAGCCTTTTGGGAGATAGAAAAGCTATAGACCGCAAGGGAGTCCAGTCTAAAAATGAGTTTTGAAAGGTTTCGGAAACTACTACACGTCGTGGAATAAAGAAAAAAAGAAGAATGTTTAAACTGCCTATTATTCATGTCAGGCCAATTTTCACTTATCTCCCATCATCTTTTTTTGCTCTACAATAAATATAGATGTTAAATGTTTATTTTGATTAACATTGAAGCAAATACAAAATGAAAATATAATTAAACAATTATAGTGTCATCGGTTTACCCCTGAACACTTTAGGATATTTATTTGGGACAGTGCACCGCCTAATTCTTCCCCCATGGGAAGCACTACTGTTATTCGACTACAACGCAAGATGAGAGCACGCCAACATGGGACACACGAGATGAAGGGTCGTGAGTAGAATGGTTGTGTGTTTATCACACTATACTCTAAGGATCCATGGTTTCCTTATCTATTTAGTCTAACTCCAGGTACTTTTGCCTATATGAAGTGAGGGGTGTCTGTGATTACCATACCTGTGGGATCACAGACACCCCCTCTGGGAACACCTATTGTAGGAATATACATATGACTAATTCCATGAAGACGCTTGCAAACAGTATACATTGATGTGTCCAGGATATTAGCCTTTAATTATATTACATAGTCCACATATAGAATACAGTTGTGGATTAGAATTAACACTTTGAGCACTGATTTTGGAACAACTGTTCCTTTTCCATACACTTTAGAATATCACCTAACGCATCAGGATGAGAGAGGACGTTTCTGCAAAAGAATGAGTAACACTGCTGCCCGATCCAAGATGGACCCCATCTAGGGTTGCCATGTGGCTTCTCCAAAAATCCTGGACACAATGGTGAAAGGTGCGACATGCTCGAGACACACATGTGTGCTCGAGACACACACATCTCGCCCCTCCATGCTGTTTCCACCTCTTCTTGGCCCCCCACTCAGGCTCCTGACACCTCCTCCTGATTGGCTGCATTACCCAATGGTAATGGTAAAGGCAACAGTCTTGCTCTCTCCCTGCTGGGGAAATCCCGCCACCCCTCAACATACACGTCCAGTATTCCATCTCATTTTTTTCTGGAAAGAGTGTCTTAATACAGGACAGTCCGGTTCAATACTGGACACCTGGCAACCCTAACCCCATCCTGGGCCCATGTTATTGGCAGAACATAACAGGGAGGTAGCAAGTCAGCTTAGCCTGCAAGTGACCATAATTGACCTGCCATTGGTAGGTAGACTGCACCCTGCACTGTTTGAGAATCTGATGATCTTTTTCAGGTCTTACTCCATTCCAAGAGTGGCCAACTCCAGTCCTCAAAGGCCACCAACAGATCAGGTTTTCACGATATCCCTAGGTGACAGGGCCGCCCCCGTTTAAAAAGGCAGCACACATAGAGCTGGTCTGTAGCTTATGAGTCCAGCAGGGAGCTTGTTCAATGTACCTAGAGTCAGTTAGCCAGTCTTCACTTGGCTCATCAAGCAGCTTTAATTGTTTGCTACACAAACTGCATAGGGGTCTTGATCAGAGGGACTGTGTTGCCAGAAGAGATTCCCAGGGAACAAGACCCTCTATTCCAGGGTGCAGGAACCTGGAAGCCGCCAGAGGATGGCTCCCCAATGGACAAAAAACCTAGACCCGTAGACTGACATAAAAAGCACCCGGCTTACAGGTACCCCTTTGGACTTTGGGGTCAGAGGTGGCAGAGGCCTATCCTCCCAGCCCTGCAGAGAGGGACTGCTTGTTTATTTGTGTTCTTCCTTAAAGATGTATTGCTTGAAGCTACGGGCTGAATAAAAGCCATGGTTTATTTTTCCCAAATAGTTCTCCCTGGTTGTAACTCTGCACTCTTCTCCTACACCCTGCTTCAGCCCAGGTGGCTCAATCAGTAGGCCTGTCATTATGATTGAGCCACCTGTGCTGAAGCAGGGATATCCCTAATACCTGACCTGTTGGTGGCCCTTGAGGACTGGAGTTGGCTACACCTGGTCTATCTGTCAAAGTTGCTAACAGACTAGCAAGTCGGCATACAAAACCAGACGGGTCATTATCACATGGCTGACTTGGAGCTAGTTGGCAGCTATGAACCTATAGTATAGTTGTTATTAAAAATAAACTTTTTCCACTCCAAATGTCTGCAATGTTTTTGACATGTATTTCCAATCGATTCGGTCAAACGCCTTTCCTTAGAGCCATCGAGTCTTTATACACTACACCATCGGCAAAAATATACTCCCAAGGTTTCTCCTCTGAGACCTTTCCTATAAAAAATGGAACCAGACAGGGATGTCCCTTATCTCCACTGCTATTCGCCCTCTGTATGGAGCCACTAGCTGCAAACATAAGAAACAACCCAAATATAACAGGAGTTCAGGTGAAGAGTCAGATATACAAAATCGCACTTTATGCAGATGATGTGATCCTTACAATAACCAAACCTCAAACTTCACTTCCAAATTTATACTCCACTCTGTCGTCTTTTAAGGATATCTCAGGTTTCAAAATCAATAGTAACAAATCTGAGGCACTAAATATAAATCTGCCTAAAGATCAAATTAAATTGTTTGCTTTAAACTTTGATTTTAAATGGCAACCGAATACGATGAAATACCTAGGGATATTTATCACAAAAAACTATAGTTCTCTGTATAGGGAGAATTATCCAAAGGTCCTAAGAGCTCTTAAGTCTGATATTGAGAAGTGGTCCGGCCACACTATATCATGGATAGGCAGAATACACAGTATAAAAATGAACATATTGCCCTGTCTTCTGTATCTTTTCCAAACTCTACCCATTCCATTGGTATTGGAGGAAATTAAAACTCTACAGTCTATAATAAACAAATTTATATGGAAAAATAAAACACCAAGAATTGGTAAGAAAATCTTAAATATACCAAACAAGACAGGAGGGCTGGGACTACCATGCCTTATGTCATATTACAAAGCATCCCAAAAAAGCCAACTAATACTATGGCACTCTAATCTAGTCCACAGACGCTGGGTATCATTGGAAATGGATTTAGTTGCCCCAGTCGAATTAAGTAATCTTCTATGGTCCCCAGTGAGAAAAAGTCCCGAAATACTCAAATCCAGCCAAATTATAGCCCATTCACTCAAATTATGGAACACAGTTGCAAATCGACACTTCCTTACAACACGGAATACACTTATGACACCACTATATGATAACCCAGAATTTGGTCCAGGAATAGGCCGTAATAGGTTTATAGACTGGAAAATAGCAGGTATCACATGATTAAAAGATGTAGGTTCAGAAGGATTTCCCAGAACATTTGAATATTTCCACAAAGAAAAGGCTATCCCAAACAATCAGTTCCTCCAATACCTTCAATTGAAAGCCTTTTATAACAAAATCTGAACCCCCGAATTGCTAACTAGATTTGAGTCACTTTGTCTAGCAGATAGTAACACACCTGGACTGATATCTAAATTGTATGGATATTTTGTTAGCCCCCCTCCACAAATGAATCAAAAACTGAAATATATGCTACAATGGGAGGGTGACCTGGGGGAGGTATTAGACATGGAAGACTGGAATGATATTTTTCAAAAAGTTGCGACATCATCAATGTGTATCACAATCAGAGAAAATGCCTATAAAGTTATGATGAGGTGGTACTTAACCCCCATGAGACTAGCTAAATTCATCCCAGAGTACCCAACTACATGTCCGAAAGGATGTGGAGTACAAGCCACATTTATACATATGTGGTGGGGGTGCCCATTCATAGCAGCTTATTGGCTGGAAATCAAAATGTGGTCACAAAGGTTTTTCGGTTTGGACCTACCAATGGATCCCTGGTTATTTCTTTTAAACAAACCATATTACCCCCTCACAAGACATGAAAATAAATTACTGTGCCATATATCTTCAGCCGCAAGACGCGAATTAGCGGCAGTATGGAAATAAACAATTATTCCCTCAATTTCCAAAGTTAAAAATAAAGTCTGGCAGATTTGCTACATGGAAAAAATGGTTAGTCTTAATAACGACACCTACACAGATTTTCAGAAGGTGTGGTTACCTTGGATTCTGAGTGAAAATCAACAAGAAATTAATACCCACTTAATTTTGTTGTAACAAAAAAAAAGGGGAAAAAAAAAAAAGGATATTTATATTAACTGTGTGATAGAATATTTTATGAAATCTTGTTAGGTAAAATTGTAAATGAATGTGAACTTTCTCCCATCTCTATTTTCTGTACCCTTCCCTCCCCCCCATTTTTTATTTTCTTCATTCCTCCTCTCTCCTTAAATTTTTTTAATAAAAATTAAGTTTAAATAGTGTTAAAAAAAAAAAAAAATACTTTTTTTCAAATTAATATACAGTAGTACATTTGGCTGGTAGAATGGACTGACTGG
This sequence comes from Ascaphus truei, assembly GCF_040206685.1. Taxonomy (NCBI): domain Eukaryota; kingdom Metazoa; phylum Chordata; class Amphibia; order Anura; family Ascaphidae; genus Ascaphus; species Ascaphus truei. Next base: position 26,998,516 of record NC_134490.1, read on the forward strand.
GCAGTCAGCTCCAAATCGGGGCTGTTACAGTTAATGTGGACAGTTGCTCTTCTTCTCCCATGAAACCACAAAGTGACTTATCCAGTGTTAAAGAAGCAAGCCCTCATTTTCTAAATCCGGACCAGGAGATCCCCCTAGAGCTGAACCGTGCTATTCTTATCTCTGAGAACCCCTTTTAATGTGCCTGGAAGTGAGAATTGGATGGCAGCCATATTGATTTCCCAATAGGGACCCGAAACACTGACACATAAGGTAAATATCTTGGGAACCAGAGAGTGCCCAGAGCTAAAAAATAGCCCAGGATTAGATTCTGGATAAAGTAAAAAAAATTGCTTTATGGGGAATGTTGATCCCCAGTTATTAGACCAAAAACAAATTATTAAACAATGTAATCAGTGTAAGTGGCTTCCTTAGAATACAATCATCTTTATAGTAACAGTTTTACTTATTTGTACCCTGTAAAAAAAGAAAATATGTTTTTTTATTCATCAGGTCTGCTGAATTGATGCACATCAGTTAAATAGGTTTATCTGTTTGACAAACAATGGCATCACAACTACTTTACAAACAAAGAAAAACAAAAGATACACATATTTTCCGTGTAGATTTGAGGAGTGACAGTGTTCATTAAAATAGATTAGTGATGTACCGGGTACCTGGAAATTACCCGTCCATATTTAAAGTACCCAGAAATTACCCAGAGCTGGCCAAGGGTGCTTGGACCCGGTGCTGGGTAATTTCCGTTCTGTTCTTCTCCTTCGGTCCTCCTCTTGGAGAACAGCAGGAGCAGAGCAGCAGAAGAGACTTACCTGCAGCCGGCGGTGGAGGGTGAGGAGGACCACGGCAACATCCTGGTGGTGGTGGGAGCAGTGGAAGACATCCTTCAGCCGGAGGCAGCAGAGAAGACATCCTTCAGCTGGTGGCAGCAGAGGACGACATCCTTTACAGTCGGTGCAGGTGGGAGCAGAGGAACATGTGACAGGAGCAGGAGCATTACTATTGGATAGCCGGGGAGGAGTTGCACCGGAAGTCAGAAGACTTCCGGGTCAGACCGCTGGGGCCTGCTTCTCCCCGGCTGCCCAATAGTAACGCTCCTGTATCAGTCACATGTTCCTCTGCTCCCACCGGCACTGGCTGTGAAGGATGTTGTCCTCTGCTGCCACCATCTGAAGGATATCTTCCTTTGCTGCCACAGGCTGTGAAGGATATCGTCCTTTGCTGCCACCGGCTAAAGAATGTCGTCCTCTGCTGACACCACCACCGGCTGAAGGATTTATTTATTTATAAAATATTTTACCGGGAAGTAATACATTGAGAGTTACCTCTCGTTTTCAAGTATGTCCTGGGCACAGAGTAAAACAAATAATACATGGTTACAAGTACAGTTACATAAATGAACAGGGTATACACTATATACAAGACATTGCGTGCACAGTTAAAGAAAATATATATTATGAGCGTATGAAACAGTTACAGACCAGGTTAAAATGTGAGACAGCCTTAGATTTGAAAGAACTTAAACTGGTGGTGGATGTGAGGGTCTCTGGTAGGTTGTTCCAGTTTTGGGGTGCACGGTAGGAGAAGGAGGAACGTCCGGACACTTTGTTGAGCCTTGGGACCATGAACAGTCTTTTGGAGTCTGATCTCAGGTGATAAGTGCTGCAAGTGGTAGGGGTGAGGAGCTTGTTCAGGTAGCTGGGTAGCTTGCCCATGAAGAATTTAAAGGCAAGACAGTAAAGGTGAACTTTGCGCCTAGACTCTAGTGTTGACCAATCTAGTTCTTTGAGCATTTCGCAGTGATGTGTGTTGTAGTTGCATTGGAGAACAAAACGACAAATTGAATTGTAGAGGGTGTCAAGTTTGCTAAGGTGGGTTTGAGATGCCGAGCCATATACTATGTCTCCATAGTCAATAATTGGCATTAGCATCTGCTGTGCGATACGCTTTCTGACCAGGAGACTTAGGGAGGATTTGTTCCTGTAAAGTACCCCTAAGGATATCTTCCTCTGCTCCCTCTGCCACCAGGATGTCGCCGTGGTCCTCCTCACCCTCCGTCACCGGCTTCAGTTAAGTCAAAACCACCCAGCCGGATAATTATTATTTTTTTCCCTGTGACACGGTCATTTTTTGGACCCGGTACATCCCTAAAATAGATTAAATACAGTAAAACCTTCCAAAACATTTGGTTATCATAGAAATTTTGAAAATGTTAAAAAATATATACTTATACTTTACATTTTAAATGTGCCTTAAGTTGCTAACAACATAAACAGACTTTTAAATGTTTATACCAGGCTCTATTTGGCAGACGATTTTGATGTAGGCCCAGCTATTTTTTGGGCGCCGAGATACAATCTTTTTAACTACATCCCGTTTACATATGTGCATCAGGCATATCCCATGTGTTTGTGCCAATATTGAGAAAAGAAAGATTAGAATGTAAGCGTCGATACGTGCAATATAACGTGTGATTTTCATGCGTCAATGTAATGCAGATTCCTTATATTGACAATAACCGTTTTTATATGTACAGTATGTAGATTTTTTTTTTTATGGCACCGACCAGATACGCAGTGATTTACATTTTATCTATTTTTTACCAACACCTCACACCAAATATAATACAGAAAAAATGATTTAGTATGAACAAAGAACCTTAATCATAATACAAAAATGATTCGATATACAATGAAAAATATCATGACCGAATTACAACATACCAACGGGGTCAGGTGTAGGAGTAACTGGTGGGTGACACCTGATGAAGGGGAGTGTCCCCTGAAACGTTATACCTACACCACACCTGTAGGAGGACATGTGCAGAGGTACATAATGGAGACTGTTTTAAGGTGAAATTAAAACAAGGCTTTATTGTGCCTGTCGCTTTAAACACAGCAAAAATTAACATCAGAGAAATAGTGACCCCAATAAAACTTGCTCCACTTTGGCATATATGTATCCTTCTATTTCAGCCCCTTTTAACTGGGTGGCTATCCAGGCTATTCATCAGCCCAAGTCATATAGATATATATATATAGACAACAGTCAATGGAAAATAAAGTCTTATCTGTTTCCAGGGTTGCTGCCTTTTCTCTGGATTATCAGCATCCAGGTTTAGAAGTCTTATTTGTCAGCTCCTGAGATCTGTGTTCTCTTGGTCAGTCTCTCCTGGGAGACTCAAGAACCTCTGCTCTGTTTCCTTGTTCAGCTCACACGTGAGCTAAGGAGTCTCTCTTCCTGTCTCAAAGGCAGGCTTTTTCTACCACCTGCAATCAGCCAGGTGGTGTTAGTTAAATGCCTACCAGCAGTTAACCACCACACTGCTGGATTAGAGGCACATTTGTGAACAGGGATAAGTCCCCTGTTACATACCTCCCCTGTTTGTGGGAAGCTCAGGCTTACCACAGCCAAAGCCCATCCTTCCACTCTCATTCGAGATCTTTCTGTGACTTGAATGAGAGTGGATGGAGGAGGAGAACCCTCTGTCCCGCTTGGATTGGAGCCCTTTCTCCAGTTTATTTTTGTCTCCTCCCGAAGGTGCTTGAGATCAGCACTCCTCAGTCGCTCGAGGAGGACTTTTTCCAAGTAATGTCTTTTTACCGAGTGCGCGGTCATGAGATTTCCGTTACGTCGGGCACTCCTCTTTTTGTAGACAAACTGTATGGCAACAGTTGTAGAGCAGTTAGGACTAGCCCTTAGAGTTTTCCGCTCTTGAAGCGGTCTTTCTGCACCTCCTCCACACAACGGAGTCGCCAGTTCAGCTTCTTTGGGACTGAGTTGCACCTTCACCTCCCTTTCCAGAGAACGTCCTATCTTTTCAGCTTCCTCAGCTAAGGATTCTTCTGGCTTTGATTCTGCACTCCTACCTCTGTTTGTTGCCTGTTGGGCAGCTGTAGGTTTGGCTAGTGCTTTCCTAGGTGGCTCAAACTTCGTAATCTTGTTTTGAAGGTGCGTGGAGTCCCCAACTCTCACTGTACCCTTGTTCTCACGGGCATTAGTTACTGTGGGATACCGGTGCTTGGGCAGAGCCAATACCTTTTTCCGTATTGGAGGAATCTGTAAGTTACTGGTCTGCAGAGTCTCAATCTGTTTGAGTGCATCTTGCAAGTCTCTTCTCAGGGAATTTATCTGCGCACTTTGCTTGTAATTTTTGTCGGCAAGGTTGCTGCTGCGTCTGTTTTCTCCTTGGTGTACTGACTCAAGGGAATGGAACAGTCTCTCTGTCTCTCCAGCTCTTGCTCCAGTTTCTGAGCCTTCTCACACAGTCACCTGGTATCGAAGCTCCGCCTCCAATGATTCTCTGGTGACATGCAGCGTGGCCTTTAGCTCCTCATACTGCTCTGTGGGGACGTACTGGGTATTCAGACATTCCTGCAGCACTTGTACCTCTTTAGCAGCCTGCAGATTTTCTTCCTGCTTCTCCTCAGCATACTGGAGGTGCGTACGCAGACCTTGCAGTTGGTTCTGCAGTCGGTGCTCTGCTTCAAACATTTCCTTGACGTGTTCTGTCAACTCAGAATTTTCTTTTTTTAATCTTAAATTTTCTCTTTTTCCAGTCTCTGTACTATTCAGGGCCTCCTTGCAGTCCACCTTCCATTTTTGCACATCTGCTTGGAGGCGGTCTGTCTCCTGGCGTGAGACTTCCATCTCCAGGTTTAGGTTCTGAAGCTCCTTCTGAGAGACTTTGAGATCTAAGTTAAGATGTAGGATAGTTTTCTTTGAAATGTCCAGCTCCTCAGTGAGACTGTGAAGTTCCTTTCTGGAGACTTCCAGTTCTGTGCGGCCGCTGTTGATCTCATGATGTGAGGCATCCAGTGCTCTGCGGAGTGTATGAACCTCCTTCTGAGATACGTCTACCTCTGTCCGGACACTGTTGGCCTCCTGTTGTGAGGCATTCAGCTCTAGGCGAAGAGTGTGCATCTCTTGCTGGAAGACTGTCATCTGCTTCAGTGCCTCCTCATACTTCCGTTTCAGCTTAGCCATCATTTTATCAGATTGGCTATGCTTTTCATCCATGGCGGTAATAGTAGAGTTTGCAGTGTCTAGCTCAGTCTTGAGATCGTCCAATCCTGTCCTGGCCAAAGAGTACATTGTGAGCACATTTTTCTGTAGCTTCACGTTATTTTCCCGTAGCCGATCACAGTCACACCTGGCAACCTTCAGGGCATCCCCAGGGCTGGTCAAGGGATCGTCACTCACCGGTTCCGGCTCTGCTTCCCTGGGATGGTTGGTTGAGGTTTTTTCACTATTAGCACCGGACAGACACTTCTTTGGGGTACACGACTTCTGCCTTGGGCCCTCTGGATATTCAGTCATCCGCGGGACGACTTCTCCATTTTCTCTAGGCTGCAGGGCATTTCGGACCCCCTTTTCCTCCGCAAGATCTGCAGATGTGTCTGTTCCTTCCACGGTAAGTGAAGAACCGCTTTTCTTTTTCTTTTTTCGCCTTTTTGTTTTGGATGACACAATCCCCTCAGGGATACTGGGGTCTCCATCTTCATTTGAAATTTTAGCAGCATCACTGGATCCACCTGGCTTTTCTTGCAACTGTAATAGCTGACGGAAATATTCGGTGATCCACTGCTCCCGCTCTTTCTCCCGCCGATCATATTCGTCATCATAGGGAGTTGTCTTTTCGGTTCGTACCGAGTACAGGCACCCCCACCATTCTTGGGGTGTTTTGTGGGTGTGACTCGGTTTGGGTTCCCCATAAGAGATGTCTTCCTCCTCATCGGACTGGAAGGGCCACTCTTCCGTGGGGTAGGGTTCATTACAGGAAAGCTGTATTTTGTCCTCCATTTTGGGGCCATCAGGTATATTTTTCTTCCTGACCTCAGGAGGCGCTATTGCAGCTGTTGTCACTGTATTTGCTAGAACCCCAAATAGTTGTAGTCCTACAGGTGGGCATATTTTGCTTGTAGAGGTCGTAGCTCTCACAGGCCTCTCTGTAGATTTTTCCTTCCCTTTGGTAAGTTTTACAACATTAGCATTACTGTGCATGCATTCATTCTCAACGTCTGAATAAGGCCTGAAGGGACACTGCTCCGTGTGGTGGGGTTCTTTACACCAGGAACAAATTTTCTTCCCTATTTTTACAGAGTCTGTATTGGCCATTTTAAATTCCCAGGGTTCTATTTCTTTAAATACAATGCTTGCTAGCTGCCCATTTTCTGGCTTCAGCAAAGGCATTTGCTTTACACTATTTACTTGCTATGTGCAATCCCTCCGCTTCAGCAACAGAATTTGTTTTTCTGCTTGAGTTCAGTAATTTTCAGTCTCATCTTTGGGTATTATGGCATTCACTCTCCCAAGATACACAGGCAGACCTTTTTGTTTTTTTACTTGCAGAAAAAAAAACATTCTTTGCAGTGGAATATTTCTTTCACTCCCGGCAGGGTAACTCAACACTCAGCAATTGGCTTTGGAATATCTTTTACACAGTTCAGCAATCCCTTTTTCCCCTGTAGGGCAATTTTACACTTAGCATTTGTTTGCTGAAAATTCCCCTGCTTCAGCACAGTCTTGCATCAATTTTCACACTTTTCTGCATATACTCCATTCACAGCTGGTAGTCCTATGCGGTGTGGCAGTCTTTACTTCCAGAATCAGTACCGCTCGTGGGTCACTGTCTGTATTCACTGCTTCAGCGCAAATTTTTATTTTTTTTAACGAAAACAATAAAGCCTAGCTCCTCTGGAGCGCTTACTCACTTCTTGAACCCTGACTAGTGCTGGAAGGCAAAGCCCCTTTAATATTGATCTCTGCTGCAGGTGAATCTTTGTTTTTGTTGCTCAGGTTTGTTTGCAAGACTGTATGCAGGCAAAAGCACAAAAAAAAATTCCACAGGCAATCTCCGGCCCTTTAAACTTCAAAGGTCACCTCTCATCCCAAATTTCTGACACCATATGTAGGAGGACATGTGCAGAGGTACATAATGGAGACTGTTTTAAGGTGAAATTAAAACAAGGCTTTATTGTGCCTGTCGCTTTAAACACAGCAAAAATCAACATCAGAGAAATAGTGAGCCCAATAAAACTTGCTCCACTTTGGCATATATGTATCCTTCTATTTCAGCCCCTTTTAACTGGGTGGCTATCCAGGCTATTCATCAGCCCAAGTCATATAGATATATATATATATATATATCTAGACAACAGTCAATGGAAAATAAAGTCTTATCTGTTTCCAGGGTTTCTGCCTTTTCTCCGGATTATCAGCATCCAGGTTTAGAAGTCTTATTTGTCAGCTCCTGAGATCTGTGTTCTCTTGGTCAGTCTCTCCTGGGAGACTCAAGAACCTCTGCTCTGTTTCCTTGTTCAGCTCACACGTGAGCTAAGGAGTCTCTCTTCCTGTCTCAAAGGCAGGCTTTTTCTACCACCTGCAATCAGCCAGGTGGTGTTAGTTAATTGCCTACCAGCAGTTAACCACCACAATGCTGGATTAGAGGCACATTTGTGAACAGTGATAAGTCCCCTGTTACAACACCCCATTGGTATGTAGCAATTCTGTCTATTCTGTATATTTTTTCTTGTATATTGAATCATTTTTATATTATGATTAATGCTATCCTTTTGCTCATACTAAATATGTCTCTATATTTATATTTGATGTGCAGTGTCTCATTGCTTGTTCATAATTTGTTGTAGGTGGTTCAGGGGTTTTTTTTCCACCTGGACCATCTGCAGCCAGCTTATTGATTTTTCATTATTTTTAATTTGTTGAATGTTCCTTTTCCCTAAAGTATATTACTTGTGGTTGAATACAGGGAATCTAAAAATACAGAACATCAAGAACATAATGTCCTAAGGAGACCCTGCCCTTCAAATGTTTACAATCAAGCCAACAGTAGGATCGCATTGGAGTGCAGTGGTTACAGTAGTGGTGCTCAACTCCAGTCCTCAAGCCCCCCTTCACCCCCCACCCCCCCAAGAGGTCAGGTTTCCAGGATATACCAGCTTCAGCACAGGTAGCTCAATCAGTCCCTGCTTCAGTGCTGTAGAGATGGATCATGGAATGCACTGCCAGGGAAATCCAACTCCCAGTGGAACCGGAGACATAAAGCAAAAGCGCACGCTCCAATATGGCAATAGGTCTGGTTTATGGCAGGTAAGGCAACAGCAACAGGACAACACGAACGCACCTACGCGTTTCGTGCTGAAGCTGGGATATCCTGAAAACCTAACCTGTTGGAGGTCTCGAGGACTGGAGGTGTGCACCCCTGGGCTTAGTGTGTGTCAGAGCAGCGAGGTTAGTGAGTAGTATCATCCAGGACTATTTAAACACTTTGTTAAACAGGTGAGTTTTCAGATGGGTTTTGAAGTTCGAAAGAGAAGGTGCTTGGCGGACATTGAGAGGGAGGGAGGTCCCAGAGTTAGGGTGCAGCATGTGAGGAGGGTTGTAGGCGGGAGAGAGCTGTAGTGACGGGTGGTACTGCGGATACCGGCCTCAGCAGAGCGTAGAGTGCGAGAGGGGATATAGCGAGATTAAAGCTGACGGGGGAAGGAGTGGAGAACCTAGAAAGAGAGAAGAATACAATATGTACTAGTAAGCCAGGCTAAACATCTCAAGCTACTGTATTCAATGGAAAGGTATGGCTGGTCCAGCTGCAAATGTTATAAGTAACTTTGTGGTGTGGCCATTTGGCTGTGTATCCAACAAAGTACAGCTGGGCTGTTTTCCACAAGCGGAAAAGGTTGCTACAGGTTTCCTATACAAGGATTCACATAACAAAATAGTCAATAAATGAAATTAAAAATAATTTGTTGAAAGAGTCTTATCTTTTTGAATAACTGAAGAATTTTGTAAGAGGTTTGCCAAAAAAAAACAAAAAACCCCCACAAAGGCCCATATTTACTAAGGAGTCTTCTGCCATAAAACACCTACTGGCTTTCAAATACATTTTTTCAGCCCATTGACTTGAATATGGCAGAAGCCTGCTTAGCACATATGGCTCACAGTGGGTCATTTATCAAAGCAAAGTTACATATGTCCCTGAGTGTTAGGACCAGTAGGTCAGGCCAGAATCTACACTTGTGTTAAGCTTCCATTTTGTCTGATCATAACTAGTTAAGATTCTGTAGTCAGCCTTTTGCTGAAATATAATTCCTAAATGCACTCAGTTTCTGCCAAATTGCATTTCCTTTCTTCCTGCTCAGGATATTGCTAAGATACTTTTTTTGTATCGTTAACCTTCTGCCTTTTAAGTCAGAATATAATAAATATTTTATAAATATATATATAAATAAATATATAAAGCGGGTTTCCTGTGAAACGCGTAGGGCTGGGCTACAAGCGCTAGGATCTTCAGCTCAACCAGATGCCGGACAGGTACTCTCCTTGTTCCCTCACACGATGGTATTACTTGGAAGGGATCCAACGCGCGTCATTGCAGGAATGGAGAGCTGGAGCCAGTGCTGGCGGAACGCTGAAGCGGTGTTCATTCTTTGATCCTGTGTGATCTAAATGCAATGTCTCTATGTGGAACATGAGTGGGAGTACATACTGTATGTATATGGCATTACAGACTACTAATGTCCAGCATTTTGACCATTCAGAGGAGGGATTTTATTAATGCCTGAAATTTAAAACAGTTTCACCAATAAAGTTCAATATTAACTTTTAATTTAAAAAAAAATAAAATAACCTATTTGTTTTGATGTTTGAAAACATATTTTCCCCCCATTGTACATCGCAGTTTGGTTGTAATTCTGTTCTTGCCAGCAAATGTAGTCTTTGATGATACAGGATATAACAGGAAGAAACACAAATATTGGTTTAGGTTCTGCATTTCTGATTAATGCGTTGGCTTCCTCTGGATAGGAAAACCTCTCCACCCAGAAAAAAAAGTATTCTCAGTGCTGGAAGCTGTGAGGTTCCTGTGTCAATATGCACAGCTGCATCCTTTTGTTTTCCCATCATTGTGGCCCATGTTCACTAAGCGCTGCAGAAAACGCATGGCACCTTACACCCCATTTAAATGAATAGGACAACAGCAGGGGGGGGGGGGGGTATTGCGCGCCTCAGCACCACTTAGTAAATATGACCCGTAATGCGTTTTCAGGTTCACAGCTATTGAAGAGGAAACCTGTATATCTGTAATCTCCTATGTGTTTATTTCTACTTCTTCTCAATATTTATGATTCATTTTAAAGGTTTTTGTTTTCAGTTTTTGATCCGGTGAAGGTTAGTAGTGGGATATGTTTCTACTTAAAAATGTCATAGGGAAAATAATAATAATAAAATAAAAAATGTAATCTTTCAGATATATTGCAGTCTTTGTATCAAAACTAACAAAAACAAAATGCAATCCCCGGCGCATGTACCTGCAGCAAACATTCAGCGAATAACTTTCCCCCGAGGAAATCCCCTGAGGAAGTGGCCAGTAGCGTCACGAAACGCGTTGGGAGGAGCCTAATTACGTTGCCAGTCGAGGAGTGTGGAGCGAGCTTTACAGTGACGTCATCGCCGCACGCGCTGGGACACGTGATCGTGATCGCGGGGGTGAACGCGCAGCAAGAATAGACTAGAACTGAGGCTCTGCTTGAACACGCTGCAGACGGTAACAGTGTATGACTTTTAGCAGTGTTCAGCTGAACACATCACAAGCCCACTTTGTAAATTGGCATTTATTTGGCTCTATAGGGCATAATTTATGGACTTTTACATGCTGCACTATGGTGTGTCCCTTTCTTTTTGTATGTTATGCATTAGGATGAACTTTATCCACTAAGAGGACATACTGTATAGTAAGCAGGATCCAGGACTGGAAGTACTTCAATTGGAACACACTTGTGGACATTAGTTAATTTATGTGGTTTTCACTGAATGCTTGCTGTCAGGTATATGCGCCGGGGATTGCATTTGGTTTTTGTTGATATCCATGTAACAAGTTCCTGGAAAAAATTGTAATTGAGATCCCCTAGGCAGCTCCACCCAGCTGATCATCCTTCACCTAGGAGGTTATTAGGGTTTTTAGTATTATATAGATTCACACAGTACACTTATCTGTTGGCACGAACACATTTTATTTAATTCACTTCACTTTGTGCACTTTTTTAGGTCTACGCTTTTTCATTTAGGTTTTTAGTTAGGTTTTTCTGTACTAGTTTTTGTATCAAAACTGGTGCTTTTTCATCTCGCGTCAACTCCTCCACATACTTGGCTCCTCCAATGTGTTGGTCTGCGCATGGCTTCTAAGTCTGCATGTTGGGAGCTGGTAGTACTTTTAAACCAGACATAAAAAAAACAAAACGAAATCCTTCACCATGCAGGAAACAGCAAAGACAATTAACCCGTTAGTGATAAGCCAATGTCTTCAAAAGTGCTTTGAAAACATTTTTGAGACTCTTTTTCTAAACGTTCACGTTTTCGCAAAAGGTTTGCGAAATTCTAATTGCTCTAAACGTCGCCGACTTTTGCCAAAATGCCGCCACTTTCCACATTCATGTGATAATAGCAGCATATAAAGGGGTTATGTGATCTTTAGGGATATGTGACATAGACATTGACTTTTAATGCTTGGTAAAAAAAAATTTTGAAGTATGCTGTTTTGCAAATTTATTTTCACAAAAAAATGTTTTGCTAGCTTTGCAAACTTATATGGAAACTTGGCACATTTCTAGAACCCATGAGCGCCTCTCCATATCTTCCACTGGTCCCCAAAACATGCTTCATTCACCCAGGTGAACAAAAACAGCCATACTTGGCCCATATTCAATATGCTATGCAGAATCTTCTCAACCACCCCAGTGTACAACTGTGTTGCCCCAAAGGCGGACAGCCTTTGGCGCAGCCAAAGGGTGTGAGCCGTTTGCTGCCGTTCGCTGATTTTAAAGCTGCTCTATTTCAATCTGAAACTCATAAGCCCTTTATCCCTTGTACCGAATTTTCCAACTCTATCTGTGCATGAAATGCCTGTGAATTCACTGTATAACCCTGTTCTTTTAATGTAACCATGTATTTTTTTTATAACTCTGTGCCCAGGATATACTTGAAAACGAGAGGTAACTCTCAATGTGTTACTTCCTGGTAAAACATTTTTATAAATAAATAAAATTATTTTTGGCTCCATTTAAATTAATGGAACCCTGTCTTCTGTTGTATACATTTGCCACGCTCAGTAGCACTCATTTTGGCATAAATATATATTCATGGAGTGATGGATGTAGGAGTTTGAGCTATCTGGGAATATGTGTGTTAATCAATTTAAATGAATGGGACTGCAGGTGTTTTCCAGCACAGTATACATTACAGCATGCGGATAACGTTCTTTGAGTGGCTTTTCTGATACTGCAATCCATAAACCAGTTTTTGCAATGCACCAGTCAAAGGCTCCAAACACATTCATGTTTAACGTGGATAGGTAGCTAAAAAGTGGCACATTCCTGGATTTATCAAAGTCTCCCAGCTGCAAAACATGGGCAAAAATGGAGTGAAAAAACTGCAACAGATTTATCAAAGAAAGCATTCCTAATGGTTTCATTTGAGTTCCTTTTCTTTGCAGACGGGAAACTTTTATGTATAGACCATCAATGTTTTTACATGTATTGACATGTTATTTCCCTGAATATTTATCTGCAGTTTAATCCCTGTGTGATATGACAACAGAGTGAATAAGGCAGGGTTAGGGATATGTGGAAGACGTGGCAATTATTGATTCTTTACCTTTGTTGCACCTGGTTCTTTTTACAATCAGAACCTGTTACATTTTATTCACACAGTATATACAATTCCACAACGACATTTCTCTGTGGTAGATGCCTGCTGTGCATATCTTTATCGGTACCAGTCCTGGACCCGGCCAAGTTGTTGAGAGGTGAGATGGGGAAATTACCTAACCGGCAGTGTTGGTGGACCCATTCCTTCAGCTGCAGGGAGAGTCTGCCTGAGGGAAGTTGGGCCCTGACTTCCTCCATTAGCTGGGCGCCTACCTCTTCTGGTCCTGGCTGCCCTTTATAGAATTCAATGCAATGTTCTTGACCGTTCCTGCCTTAAAGGCTTATCAAAATTGCTAAGTATATTGCGGTTTTCGGGGTCACAATATACTCAAACAGCAATGCAGAATCTAAGTATTTCACTAGAGCACAGATGGCACTGTATTTCATATTAAATATTTATAATGAACTAAAATATACAATGACAAGGAGGCATTAGCCAGACTGCTTTTTATCTAGTGTCCAATTAATATATAAGTGAAAAATATTATGCACGTTCCAAATAAGTAATTGCTAATAATTGCAATTGATATCCACCAATCTCTCAACATTGAAAGGTACATATAGAGGGGGGGGGGGGGGGTGAAGGACCTGCATACACAATGTATACACTTGTGAATATGAATAATAGCTAATGTATGGGAGTAATATGTTTGGTATTAATAATCAGAATGGTTTAACTTGGCCCCTTTTCCACCTCTGACTAGGAAAAGCCAACCAGCACTACAAAAAAAGCAATAAAAACAGAAAAGACGGTGCAAAACAGCGCTATAGAACATAAACGCCCCTATTGGGACCAATTAATAATGTGAAATGGCAGCCAGACAAAAACTGACAGTACAGTCAGTAACACAACATGGAGAAAAAAAGGCAATGTCGGCGCCAATGGTGACAATAAAAATAAAAATAAAAATAGTTCAAACCATATGGTGAAATGTCCAAATCAAAGTCCTTTGGTGATTGGAGGGTGGATGAGCGAAATAGGGATTCTCTCCAGGACGTGACGTGATATGTGAATACAAAAGAAAAAAATTATAGTGCAGTATGTCAGTCAATGTGGACATAAAAACATATAACACTAACAACACAGAACATACAAGACAGACTAACAACAGCAACAAGCCAGACTAAAAATAATAAAAAAGCTATTTATTAACTACTAATACAGGATTCTGGAGGATGGCTATCACACACCAATCCGGGGGGGGGGGGGGGGGTAAAATCGTTGCCCTACTCACGGAATGTAAGATATTAAGAGGCAGCAGGACCGGAGATACACTCTGTACTTCCAAGATGGCGACCGGAGCCCTCTCTCTGGCGTCCCCACATGTGGTGGATGCTGTGTAGAGCTGCAGGATACAGGAACAGTGGTGCTCCTGAGCGGACATCCCTTGAAGAAGTGCGCGCATGCGCACGAAACGCGTTGGGAGGATACTGTTTTAGAAGCGATTTTGTGTGCCTGGAGGTGGGGAGTACATTATCCGGTCGGAGGTGAGGGGGAAAAGTTACAAGCGCGGACTAGGAGATCGGAAGAAGGTCAGAGCGTGACATCACGTCCGCTCAGGAGCACCACTGTTCCTGTATCCTGCAGCTCTACACAGCATCCACCACATGTGGGGACGCCAGAGAGAGGGCTCCGGTCGCCATCTTTGAAGTACAGAGTGTGTCTCCGGTCCTGCTGCCTCTTAATATCTTACATTCCGTGAGTAGGGCAACGATTTTACCCCCCCCCCCCCCCCCGGATTGGTGTGTGATAGCCATCCTCCAGAATCCTGTATTAGTAGTTAATAAATAGCTTTTTTATTATTTTTAGTCTGGCTTGTTGCTGTTGTTAGTCTGTCTTGTATGCTCTGTGTTGTTAGTGTTATATGTTTTTATGTCCACACTGACTGACATACTGCACTATAATTTTTTCTTTTGTATTCACATATCACGTCACGTCCTGGAGAGAATCCCTATTTCGCTCATCCACCCTCCAATCACCAAAGGACTTTGATTTGGACATTTCACCATATGGTTTGAACTATTTTTATTTTTAATTTTATTGTCACCATTGGCGCCGACATTGCCTTTTTTTCTACAAAAAAGCAATAGTAAAGGTAAGAAAGGCACTGGAGAAGGAGGGTTTGGGGACCTCTGAGAAATCCCTGTGTATGCTGCTTTTGTTCATGTCTCATGGATAATTATCACCTAATTTAATTTATGGTGCAATCCCTGCTAGTTTGGAAAAACATATCTATATTTCTCTAAGGATGTCTGCACATAGAGGTTTGCACATCGCTCTGTGATAAGCTGAACGGCCTGTCACTCACCCAGAGACAGGCAATAAGACTGCACATCTCCTCCCCTCGGTGATAAACTGAGTGGCCTCTCACTCACCCAGAATTTTAATGGCAGAAGGAGAGGGACAGGTGTTAATGTCCTAATTAATGTAGGTTGCACATCTCCCCCCTCTGTGATAGACTGAGTGGCCTCTCACTCACCCAGAGGCAGCCAGTGATTTACTATTCAGTTTCAGACGAAAACAATTTCCGATACGATTGGCTTTTTCAATGACCATCAATAAGTCACAAGGCCAAACATTTGATAAAATAAGCATTTACCTACCTAAGACTGTTTTTAGTCAAGGACAATTAATTATATGTTGCTCTATCAAGAGTCAGATCGTTTGATTCACTTACTGTAGTTTCGGAAAAGAACCCAGAAATTGACAATTGTCTTTAGAGAAATCTTTGATTAAAAAATATGTTAAAAAAAAATGTGAATGTTTGTTTAATAATCTTTCAGATCTCCTAGAACGGCATATGTTACGCTGGGTACAGCTAGTATAGGTATATAGTTTGTAAACAATATGAAGTCTTTATTAAATAAATGCCAGTCATAATTTAAGCAAATATTTGTGTTTTGGTTCTTTTCATTGGGGCCTGGGTGGGGGGAAGGGGGAGGGACGCTGGCTTGTCCATCAAGCTCAATCTCAAGCCCAGCGGTGATCAATTCCAGTCCTCAAAACCCCTCTACTGGTCTTCGACTGAGTCACGGATTGAGCCACCTGTGCTGAAGGTGGGATATCCTTAAAATCTGACCTGTTTTGGAGGGGTGGGGGGAAGGGGGCTTGAGACTGGAGTTGAGCACCTCTGCACTAGCATACTGTCCGTGATAGACAGCCAATAAAGAGAAGGACAAGGGAAAGAAGGGACTTTAGCTGTGCAAACTTCTGTTCAGCATATAGCGATAACAGTCAGGAGGAAGCAACCAGAGGAAATCAATCCCCTCCCAAGTCAGCTCAACATGTTTACAAACTAACTTTAAAACATTATTTTAAAATACCTAAACAGTAGGGGTGTGATTTTGATAGAAAGGCGTCAATCACTCAGATTGAACTCCTTTAACATGTCAGTGCCATTGGTACATGTTGCTTCTAGTAGAGACTGCAACCATAAGCTGCTATAAGTTGAAGACATTTGTTAGCTGGAGTCATGGAGAGGTTTCAGGAACATAACAGACATGATATACAGTGTACTGTATATACAAACACATCCTTCAGGGGTCAAAGCTACACGTTATACTCCGTCCACAAGCAAGAAGTTTCCCACTTCCATTAAAAGCTTCCTTCTAAGGAAGTGGTATTGAACCAGGAAACATATAGCGTCTCTCCTGATATGTATATTTATTTCATTTTGAAGATATCCCGTTTTATTGAATATACTCCCCTTTTGCGTCCCAAACTAACATCCCAATATGAAATTACAATTGCCCTGTCTTATAACGAGCAGTATATATGTAATTAGAGTGTATGGGATTGCTGAGCTAGGCGTTTGTGATTAATGACCTCCTATTGGAATGTCTTACACAGGACTCTGTGTGGGATACTTGGTGTTTTGAAGATCTTTGCTGTTTGTAGAACAGTCTGTAATTTTTCATAGATAACAATGACCCAGGGGTGGCTGTTAAGAGATAGGGAAGACTGCACATAGGAAAACAAGGATGAGTGTATGAGAAAAGGGATGGAATCACATAATGGAAAAACAGGCATAACCCGCTTTAACGTACGCAATGGGACCGGAGCATGTATGTTAATCGAAAATGTACTTAAAGTGAAGCACTACCTTTTTTCCACTTATCGATGCATGTACTGTACTGCAATCATCATATACGTGCATAACTGATGTAAATAACGCATGTGTAACAGGCTCTATAGTCTCCCCGCTTGCATACAGCTTCGGTACAGGTAGGGAGCCGGTATTGCTGTTCAGGACGTGCTGACAGGCGCATGCGTGAGCTGTCGTTTGCCTATTGGGCGATATGTCCTTACTAGTGCGTGTCCTTAAACCGGGGTATGCCTGTATACAGCAAATATATTGAAGATTGGAACACTATGGTGCTAAATGATGCACGCTCAGGCACTAAGAATATTTATACCGCTAGGAAATCTTCTTAAGAGGAACCTTGGGTCTCTCTGAAACATAATTGCAAGTCATATCACAATCGTTTGAGGATATTACATATATTTGTAGATTTTAAGTCAACAAATTCCGCTTGATGTTGTATAGGATGTCCAACAGAATAAAATGGATATATTGTGGGATTTGATAATAACCACAAAGAGGTGAAATCTGAATCACAAATCTTTGATTACATTGGAAGGGAGATCATAATGTTCCACCATTTTTATTTATTAATTCTTATCTAACCCTTTACATGCCAGAAGAGACCACATGGCCATGAGCAGTTCCCACTTCCATTCTATGATCTCCACCTAGCGAACGAGCAAAATTCATATGATGTTCCCAGAACATACAGGCCCTTAGAATGCTGTCTCTTGTGACGTTCAGCCTTAAGGGCATCCTAAGGGTGGTATGGGAAAGAAGGTCAATGCTTATTATAGTGTTTAGAAATGCAACTGATGCAGTCAGTGCCTTTGTAACAAAGCAAAGCCCCAGTTTCTGGTAGCTTAGAGCAGGGGTGCGCACACGTTTTAAGCTGTGCCACCCTGCCTGCTCCCTTCACTCCTCGCGCCCCCCTTACCTCTTAGGCCGGCGCGGGGTCATGTGACGTCATGTTACCCCGTGGCCTCATTTGACGCCATGTTTCCATAGTGATGCATCACAAAGCCATCTGAACCTCGGTAAGTTCTGTTGCAGAGGCCTCACGCGATCCCCAGCATTTATTTCAATGCCTTGGGGAAGAGCGTGGGGCCTTTGCAACTGCCCGCGCCCCCCCAGAAAAAATCCTGCGCCCCCCCCCCCAGTTTTTGCACTCCTGGCTTAGCGCAAATAAAAATATCACTTGTACATACATTCACATCTCTCAGACAGGTCTGCAACCCTGACTTTCCCCATTATCTCTTAGCAGACAGTGCTTTCACTGCAGCCAGGGATTCTGGGTAATGACATGCAAAGCAGCACAGTGTCACCTTTTGCATCTTGTCCATTTTAACATGAACCCCAATGTATTTGCTGTACACCGTGGGGTGGAGGGTTCTGGTCACTTTTATACTCACTATAACCTGCTTTGGGACGGGTAGCTTAGTGGAAGGAAGGATAGCAGGAAGGATTAAAGGAAGAAAGTATCTGACAGGGATACGTCTATCCCAAAAGAAACAATCCTTTGTCTTCCTACTATCCCCCATCTCCTGCAAATCCATTAGAATAAGCCTCCATGCCAGGAAGTTGATTTCCCTTAGAATCTATTGTAACAGGCTCACCATCTACTTTCAGTAAGAATGTCAATATATGCTGCACTCTCTTGATGGTGCAATCCCACTTAACCACACATTTTTTTTATATTTGTTTCTTGATACAATATATGTTTAACTGCTGTTCAAATTTATACCTAAAACTCAAATGAAAATATCACTTGTGGGCACACTCGCATGTCTAAGACAGGTCTGCAACCCTGCATGTCCCCATTATCTCTTAGCGCAGGTGTGTGCAAACTTTTTTTTTTTCTGCGCCCCCTGCCTGCTCTGTCTCCCTTACCTTTTCTCTGGTGTCATCTGACGTCACGATGTCATGTGATGTCGCATTGCCATGGCAACGGGTGGCCATTTGACCCCACAGCATCATTTGCATGGCGATGCGTTGCCAGAAGCCGCCAAAGACAAGGTAAGAGGAAGTTACAGAGGCCTCGCGCGCTCCGCCGGCATTTAATTTAAATGTTG
Source organism: Ascaphus truei (assembly GCF_040206685.1). Classification (NCBI taxonomy): domain Eukaryota; kingdom Metazoa; phylum Chordata; class Amphibia; order Anura; family Ascaphidae; genus Ascaphus; species Ascaphus truei. Next base: position 27,017,389 of record NC_134490.1, read on the forward strand.
TTGGGAAAGCGCAGGGCCTCTGTAAGAGCGGCCACTTCCAGAGGGGGTGCGCCTCCCAGTTTGCACACCCCAGTCTTAGCACACAGTGCATCCACTTTTACTTCATGTCCATTTTAACATGAACCCCTTTAAGCTTATGCCTGCTGCATTACACAGCTTTTCAGCACAGCCTGGGTTAAAGAAGTGCAGAGCCAGAAAACCTACTCACAGACAGCTATACCCCAAACTCTAAACTTCAATTAGGAGAAACATTGCAAAATCCACAGAATAATGCTTTCATTAGGAGCAAATGACAGGGTTCATACCCAGATATTAAAACAAAGCTGTAGTCATTTCAATGGAGAAGTAATCAGAGAGGAATTATAAACCGTTTTTGGACAGTTTACATTAGTGCCAGTTTTAAATGTTCTGTCCTAAATATAAACATGCATACATGTATTTGAATGTGGGGAGTGTACATACATACAGTACATACACACACACACACACACACACACACACACACACACACACACACACACACACACACACACACACACACACACACACACACACACACACACACACACACACACACACACACACGTAAAAAAGCAGCAAGCACTCCAATGTAGATATCCATAAAGGCCTGGTGCTAGTCCCATAAATAATGTAAAGAGTACGTTACCATGCAGCAGGGCAGCAGAACAGCAAAGACAGACAGCACTCAGAGGTAAGTCAGCAAAATAATGTATTGAAACAGACACCAAAATCCGACTTTTCGATCCCCAGAGGGATCACCCCCAGGAAGAAGATCCCTATGGGGATCGAAACATCGGATTTTTGTGTCTGTTTCAATACACTATTTTGCCGACTTACCTCTGAGTGCTGCCTCTCTTTGCTGTTCTGCTGCCCTGCTGGATGGTAACGTACTATATATATATATATATATATACACACTCGCCACATTCCCAAAACATTCATGCTTTTCCAAAAAGAGAAGAATTGGAATTATTTACTAAATAGGTGGCAATTAAAGTTTAATGAATCTGCAAAATACAGTCTGTCCCCTACCAAATAGTTCTGAGCAAAAGATCAAATTGTTTATCCATTAAATCTTTCATGCTGAGCGCTTTAACATCCATCATTGTCATGAAGCTTTTGCTGTAGAAAGGGATGGAATTTTCCATGCAGAAGGTAAAACAGAGAGAGAAAAAGGTTTGGAAAGTGCCAGGGATTAATGCTATCTACAATTATAAATAGCCTGTGCTACAGGTAGTGATGAGAGATAGGTCAAACATTTGCTCCTGTTGCTGTTCATCTTCACTCCCCACCTGCTGAATCACACATTCCTGCACGTTCCCAGCCTCCAGTCACCCCAACCCCTAACTCAGCTGGTGGGGCGCGTCTTCCCAGGGGGGCCGTAGTTGGATTTCAGTGGAGGCGTGTGCAGTTTGAAAAAAAAAAAAAACATTTTCAATATTATAATATAATTTTTTTATTTGGAAAACGGAAAAACAAAATAATCATACCCGTGAGGATCCCAGCATTGGCGGGATAGCTCCCCACGGGAACCGGTGTAACTATACTATATACCCTAGAAATCACACTCACACAGGTTATGTATTACTTCTTTACTGTGATGCCACAGTATGGCAAAGAGATTAATATGCAACACAGCAATAGCAATAACACAGTAACAGTACAGTAATATGGGTGCTTGTCTTCCCTATACTTAGGGTACCCTGGGCACCTGGAACCTTGTGTCCATCAGAGCCTCCCTTGTCCCGAGTGTATATGTGAGGGCAGTGCTACCCTCGTGTATCGTTGGTGCACGTCTACCTTCCTGGTACAGGCCTGTAACCAGGGGATGCTTCCAAGATCTATCTATCTCCGACACCAAGCCCCTCACTCTTCACGTCTGGGCCGCCACACGGTGCTGCCTCCAGCCGGAGTAACTCACGCACAGTCTGATTCCTGCTCCACGGAGGTATCTGGCTACAGTGTAATCCCTATGGTGTTGGAGATCCCTCACACAATTATCTACAGTGAGGGGACTGCCTGGGGACTAGGGGGTAAAGTCTGTCCTAGTCCAGGAAGCAGACTGCTCCCCGGACACTACCTCCTTCTCCCACGGCTCCATCAGGACTGTCTCGCTGCCTCCAGTCCCGCGGAGGAAATCTTGGTCTCTATGAGTGGGGAAAACATTGGTCAAAGGAGGAATATGCTTGATTTTTAAGGTTTGGAAATGAGCCCCTGAAATCTCCTTAGATCCTCTCCCATGCCCTCAACTACAGAAAATAATATTATAATCTAAGTTATACTTCCTGGCATTCAGTAATGACTAATTGTCAAGGGCTACAGTTCCAAAATGTGGATGTTTTATGTACATTATCTTTGCAAAAGGTTAATAAAAACACTTAGGGGTGGTGGGTGAGGGGGTGGGGGGGGGGGGGGGTGAGGGATTTTCTTTTTTCACAGCCCAGGAATCTGTAGCAACTAAGGAGGATTGGGTTATTTTGTAACCAGCTTCCCTTATAACTGCACATTTACTTCCTAACCTCTAACACATAACAAAGCAGAACAAATGTCTTTTGAGATAATCCTTGATAACAAAGCTTGAAATCATTATTTTGTTTAGTTTCAGGTTTTTCAACTAGCAAAAAGGAAGCTGTATTCATTAACCATCACATTCCGAGGCGACATTATGGGTGGACAGCATTCAAGAATGTCTAAGAATGTGAAAAGTATCACAACCGTTGGTCCTGAAAATATGGTGCCTGTAAATACATTGTACAGTATTTGTACATAGCTATTCAATGTCAGGGTTTCTCTGTGACAATTCTTGCTACACAGATCTGTAGAAAATATATGTCAAGAATAACTATTAATAGGAAATTAATCACCCAATATATATATGTATGTGTGTATATATATATGTGTGTATATATATATATATATATATATATATAATTTTATTTTTTTTATGAATTATCGCAGGTAATATTTTGAGACCAGAACGCCAACTCATTTCCAATATATTGCTGACTCGTATACACAAATCAGTCATGGCCCTGGTCAAGGAAAGACTAAATTGACTTCATCGTCATAAAATATTTTTTAAACTTTTGTATCTCCCCAACTCCATAAGTTTAAATGTGTGGCTGATCAAACCTTTAAAGTGGTCCTTGCCCTGGTGTGTTTCATAAAATAACATCAGTTCCTCAAAAAGGGATAAACCTACAGTACTGTGTATCCTACACTAATATCTATTCCTATGATCACACGTGAAATCAATTTGATAACTCGTAACCAATGAAGTAACATACATATAATTCCTTTATTTCTACATGGTTTCCAGCAGAGTGTTCCTGTAGACCAGGCCTGCACAACTCGTAAAGCGAGAAGGGTCGAACTGCTCCAAGGAAAAAAATTTGGGCTGCACGGGTAAAATCATCATCATCATCATCTCTCCTCCAGCACCTCTCATCATCATCATCCTCATATATCTTCCCCAGCACCCCTCATCATCATATCTCCCCCAGAACCCCTCACTATCAACCTTTGCGATACTCCCCATCTATCTCTCATACCCCCATCTCTCCCCCTCACCCACACAAATAATACTCCCCCTCCACATCAAACACACAATACCCCCCTGCACACCACACACATCCCATCCCCCCTGCACCTCACATCCTTCTCCCCCCTGCACCTCACATCCTTCTCCCCCCTGCACCTCACATCATTCTCCCCCCGTGCACCTCACATCATTCTCCCCCCTGCACCTCACATCATTCTCCCCCCCTGCACCTCACATCACTCTTCCCCCCTGCTCCTCACATCATTCTCCCCCCCTGCACCTCGCATCATTCTCCCCCCTTACACCTCGAATCATCCCCCTGCACCTCCAATCATCCCCCTGCACCTCCAATCACCCCCCCTGCACCTCCAATCACCCCCCCTACACCTCCAATCCCCCCCCTACACCTCCAATCACCCTCCCCTGCACCTCCAATCACCCCCCCTGCACCTCGCGGGGGGAGGGAGAGGGGGCTCAGCTTGCGGGGGAGGGAGAGCGGACTCGGGCGAGGGAGAGCAGACTCGGGAGGAGGGGGGGAAAGCCGCTGCGGGCCGCACAGTGAGTGCCGGCGGGCCGCGTGTTGTGCAGGCCTGCTGTAGACACTGCATTTATTGTCAGCTACAATGTGCTACATCCGTAATTTCAAGGTCAGACCTGGGGTCTCCAATTCAGGAAGTGTAAACATATATATATTTAAAAATTCCTAATGTGTTTTAAAGTGTGTTTGTACCTTTAGGAAATTGTCTCTGCATAAGGCCTCGGATATAGTACAGGCGCGCGTGCGACGGAGCGCATGACATCACGCGCGCCTGAACGAGAAGCGATCCGTGGCCTGTAGGACTGCGCGATGGGGAGGCGTGCCCGTGACGTCCCGTTGGCAGTTTGCCCTCATTGGCTGAACAGCGCGCGTGACCCGGCCGTCGCTCTTGTGCACGTGCCTTCGCACGGACTATGGACGCGGCCTAAGAATGCCAAAAGTGATCTGCATTTTTTTTTGTAAAAGAAATATATATAAATGACCCAATAGGTGAACCTCGCTCTAACTCTCAGGATGATAACAGATACGGGGGCGCTACCTGGGATATATCAAAGGATATTCAAAGTTGTACTAGGGTGTACAGGGAGTGCAGAAATCCCATACGGTGCACACCACCGCAAAAGACGAGTGTAAAGTTGTCAGTATTAAAAGCAAATGTAATACTTTACAAATCAAAACCACGCCTTGATACTATGTATCAATGTGCCCGAAGTGGGAAAAGTGTGTTGCTTTTCTGATGGTGTGTTCCCTTTCTTTGTAAATAGTGGTTGTTTAGAACCTGGATTTATCCTCCATGGGTAGAGAGACAGAGTTATTGGTCTCTATTTGTTTTTTCTCGTCTTTATGTTTTTGAGGGTAATACTGAGTGTAGTTTTTGCTGTTTGGCAGGTTCAGTGCTTCAGTTGTCATTCAAAAGCTGCGTTCAATTATTTTGTGTCTATGAGCAGCAGCTACTCTGCTCTGTAACACATATATTTTAATTATGCCTATTAAAATTTGATTTTAATACTGACAACGTTACACTCGTCTTTGCGGTGGTGTGCACCGTATGGGATGTCTGCACTCTGTACACCCTAGTACTGTACAACTTTGCTTTTATTCATGGTGGGTAAATTATATTCAATAGCTGTGCTGTGCATTCCTTGTAACTTTTCTCTATATATATGCACAAAAGGGTGAATTCTGTATACATAATGACAACAAAAAAAAGCAAAGTCACAGGATACGCTTTCTGCAAAAAGTTAGACCAAACCAGAGTGTCGTGTAATGTACAGGAAGTGGAACTGTACACAAAAGAATTCTGTGTGCACAAATGTACATGCTTTTTAGAGTCTGTAATATTGCTTTAAAGAGGCAATCCAAGCGGGCACATTTCTTTACGTTTTTAAAATATAGGATAGAAGCAGGGGGTCCCCGGAGTTGAACCCCATTAGTTTCAGCTCCGGGGACCCCCTGCTTGCAGAGATACTTACCTCCGTAGGGGGTACCGGTAGCCGCTCTGGCTCGGGTTAGTAGGGATCACATAGTGGCCGCTTCTCAAAGCTCCTGCGCCCTGCGGGCCAATAGGAAGCTGTGACATCATCCGGTGCGGCTTCCTATTGGCCAACGTGATGTAGGGGCTATAAAATGTAGCGATACCGGCGCCCCCTTCAGAGGTAAGCATCTCTGAAAGCCGGGGGGTCCCCGAAGCTGAAATGAATGGGGTTGAGCTCCTGACACTCCCTGCGTCAAACCTATGCTAAAAATAAATAAATGCGACCGCTTGGATTTCTTCTTTAACAAGTGGCACCTAAGATGCCTATTAAGAAGCTTTTTTACTTTCAAAGCACAAAATACTTTATTTTAGCAGATTCGTTGTTGCCAGGGATGACATTTAATATTATGGTGTCTATGCATAAAGGTTAGCTGAAAGCTATTTTGTTTTAAAAGTCATGCAAAGAAAAGTACCAGATCCATGCATTTATTCAACCTATGTTTTGTGCGTCACATGGCTGAACGTTGGTATTACCAGAAAGTTAAGACCCGCCCCTTTCTGCCCAGAGATTGTGACATCAGACTGGGCTATAAATAGTCAAGGCGAAGCTTCTGGAATTCAGATCCCGGGAGAAGTTGAAGAGGGATCTCACTGTGACTAATTATATAAGTGCCTATGTTCAGGATAGAGTAAGGATTCCCTTTGATTGTTTTATAGTTAGGGAAAGTACCCTGTTTGCATAGAGTCCCACCAAGATGGTTTTATACTACTCCCAAGGTATACAGAGAGACTAAGCCCAGGGGGGCTACACAAACCGCAGCCCCTAGGCATAGTTGGACCAGCCGCACCGGGGGTCCGTCGCTGGCTCTCACCCAGAAGGCCACGTAGTGGCAGGCTGCCCTGAAATGAGGAGGCTGATCACAGAGGGAGTAGTACCAGGCCCGGCAGTGGCCCCGTGGATATGGAGAGCTGCCAGCCCTGCAGAACCGGAACTCTAGAGGTAACAGCCTCAGCACCTTCTTAGCGGGCTGAGATTGGGGCATCTGAGGAAGCCACGCAAACAGCGTAGAAAAAGGACAGCGTAGACAAGGGAAGGGAGGGCCGGGTTTTTTTTTGCAGGGGTGGGACGTTGACTGTAAGGCGTGTAATATAGTGCGCACGGCAGTGAGCGGTGGTGCGGCAGATCACAGCAAATACATGAAAATGTATATTTCCGCGATGCTGCCGTGCCACGCGACGCTGCCAAGCCAATCAGAGCGCGGCTATCGCTGTGACATCTATAGCCACGCCCCCTGGCCACTCCTTACAACATATAAACAAAACGCACGCACCACGTGCATGCGCAACGCCGGGCGCATGCCGAGCACACGCCCACCAGCGCCTACTATAAAACAAGCCTAAGGTAAGGGTGCTATCTGAGGTGTGTATAAATAGACCACAAGGAGCTCCCCCCTCTTGTTTATTTACTTACTAGCTGATATACCCGGCGTTGCCAGTGATGTAATGTTCTGCCTCCCCCATCCTCCCTCTCAACTCTCTTCCCCCCCTCTTCACAGCTGTTCAGGCTTCCCCCCCTTCTCTCCTGACTCCCTCCCCCCCTCTCTCTCCTGACTCCCTCTCTCCCCCCCTCTCCTGACTCCCTCTCCCCCCCATCTCTCCTGACTCCCTCTCCCCCCCCCTCTCTCCTGGCTCCCTCTCTCCCCCCCCCTCTCTCCTGACTAACTCTCCCCCCTCTCTCCTGACTAACTCCCCCCCCCTCTCTCCTGACTGAATACCACCTCCCGCCTGTCCGCTGTGCGCCGCCATCTTACCGTTGGCAGCTGCAGGAGGAAGGGGGTCCTTCCGGAGGCTGCATGCCCACTGCCTGTCCCCCCGCCGGGGAGGGAGGGAAGTGAGCGTTGGCGGCTGGGGCAGGAGGGCCGCGCCGCGCTTCCCCTCCATCCGGGAGCCGGTGGGGGGAGGGAGAGGGAGAGAGAGAGAGAGTTGGGTGACGTCATAGAGCCGGGTGACGTCATAGAGCCACCAATCTGATTGGCCAGAGGCTGAGGACCAATCAGATTCACCGCAGCTAGTACCAACCTTTCGATTTTATATATTAAGATATAATGGTTTACATTGAGAGAGTTACCTCTCATTTTCAAGTATGTCCTGGGCACAGTAATAATAATACAGGGTTACATTAAATAAACAGAGGTTATACATTTCAAGAATGTTTTGTTGTTCCCTCTCTCTGCTGGTACGGGTTCCCTCCCTCTGAGTCAATCCTCCTTTGGGTATTGTGTTTGCACGCATTGTGGAGGTTGGGAATGTGGTTGTTTGGGGTATTTGGAAGGTTTGTGTAATGGGGTGTACAGTTGAAACTGGTAGTATTTGTATACAAAAAGTATATGGAATAGGCAGCACTCAACAACGAGACAGTTTAAGAGTAATGTGTCACAGGTGGTGCAACGGGAACAAGGAAGGACCCTGAGCCGTCCAAAAATAATAATTCCCAAAATCCCAAAGGGGTTCCCAGCACGCAAATAAAACCAAAAAGATTTGGATATGCCAAAAAGTCTTTATATAGCAAAAAAATGCATAGCACAAATGACACGATACCAAAAGTACATAATGAAATATACTAATACATAAAGGACACAGTCGCAGTGTGAACATAAAAATAAATAAGAGTCGGGAGGGAGGAAAGCTAACAAGGGGGGAGGAAAGAAAACACCATAAAAAGGGGGTGTGAGCAATATATGAACAAGGGGGGCAATGTTTCGCGGGGTGAACCACTTGTTCTGGCCCATTCCCAAAGACCAGATTGGTCTTCGGTACTTCCCTTGGTACCCTAAAATTTAAAACCTCCCTCAAAAGGTATATCCAGAGGGGTGTGACCACACGTGATGTTATATAGGACAAATTGACCCATGTCGGGGACAATAGAGGAGCCCAGAATGTTTTTTATGAATAGTGGCTAAATCAGAGCTGTAAGAAATAGCTTCTACTGACAATGACTATTTAAGGATAACAGAGTTAACAAAGCAAGTTTAAGAATAAGAGCATACAGGTTAACTAATACAGTAGCTGCACAAAGATCCCACAAGGGGTTAACGTTATGCGTAGCTCCACTGAGCTTTAGAGCAGAGTAGGAAGTCCCAGGCAAACAGGCAGTGCAGTTCAGAGAGTCCCTGGGGGAAAAGGGAGCTATATAAAGACTTTTTGGCATATCCAAATCTCTTCTGTTAAATTTGAGTGCTGGGAACCCCTTTGGTATTTTGGTAGTACAGTATTTGTAAATGTTGCTTCAGTTAAATGGCAATGTGGTGGTTGGGAATGAGCCATTTCATCACAGCAGCAGTGTATTTGGGTTTTCTATGTGTGGGGGCTTTTGGGCCGGCTGGCCCTGGCAAAAATGGTTAAGGCAAGGATGGTCTACTACATGGCAGGTTGAGGAGGTGCTCAGGGCTTGGCTGGGGTTGGTGGGATTCAACGGCAGTTTCCTCTTTTAGTGGTGCGACGGCACCTACTTTGGGAACCGTCAGGCGGACAGTAGCTGGTGATGGAGTATACACAACTTAGCGATAGGATAATGTACATTATAAATGAATGTCCCAATACAATTAAAACATAACTCCTTTACGTGTTTGAAGTCCTGCAGCCTGGATGACTCTCGGAAAAACCTTCTTGTATATATGTTGAAGAAAAGTCCTCCTTGGCACTGGTCCTCAATGTGGTGTGTTGAATAGTCGTAGGAAAAACAGCAATATAAAATGGTGTAAACCTTCTACACAACTACTAAATGCAATAACACCACTTGTGCGTGCATATAATAAAACAGCACCAGAATACACAATAGAACAAGATCCAAAAAAATACCCAGTGAAACTCTTTCACAACTAGTACAGTAGCTGGTATTTGGGCACAGTATCCATACCCCTTGGGTTGTGGGCAGGTTGCTTTGCCAGGCAATTCCCCTTTATGTGCCTGATAGGTTTATCATATGGATATCAACAAAAGCAGTGGCCTTTCCTTCCAAACGGGTAAATGTATTATTTATGAGGCTATCAACAGGGTGGGGTTTGATATTATGGTGGGAGGGGGCCGTACATGAGCCCAGGGTCATGACATAACATCTGCTGCTAATGATTTTAGTGGATTAATTTTCAGATGCAATGCCCTCTCAACATATTAAAAAAAAAACTATTTGAAATACATAGCCCCCTACATGTGTGTCCTGCCTCTTGAAAGGAAGCACCTGCCATACTGTCTCTTTCCTCTCTTCTAAATGTGTTTACAAATCAAGACTGGCCTTAACTGCACTGACAAAGTACATTTAGTACATTATTATGTGACCAGGATTAACTGCTTCAGTGCCTTGTGACGCTTAGGGACTTTTACAAGGCTTGCACTCTTGTGAATTTATGACGTTCCCTAAAACAACAGATGCATATTTTTATACATCCTATTATAACACTGTGCTGTGCAACTTCTCCCCTAGCTGCTCCAAAAATCACTAACCAAATCACTTGCTGACATACACGTAAATCAAGGTTGAAGCTGCTAAAGCACGTAGATTAGCCAAGATTTACTAAAGGTCGATGTTTCTGCATTAAAGAGAGCAATCCAAGCCAGTGTTTGTTTTTGTACAGTGGATTGAAGCAGGGGGTCTCCGGAGCTGAATCTCGTTCATTTCAGCTTCAGGATCTGTGACTTTGTAAATGGTTGCTGTACAAAACAAAAAATGCTTGTTACATTATAATACATTAAAAATGTAATTCAGAGTTGGAGATTTTTAATTAAAAATAAAATGCTACATATTATCTCATACTACAGAACTGATTTATTTAAAAAAAAAAAAACACATGCAGGATATTGCTTGGTCTGCAGCTTTAAGAGTTTTCACGTCAATATTTCCCTCGGCCTGGAGATTAGGGACAATTTTAAGACTTCTTACTTGATACTACACAGAAAGAAGCAAAGATCCTGTTTATCAAAGTCTCTTACTTGTTCTGTTTCTTTATACTCAGGCTGCAGCAGGGAGAAAAGTAGCATAGCCCATCAGTATAGAGGTGTCAATCAATTATCCAAAATCAGTGAGATTCTGGGGTCCTGAGTAAAAAAACAAAAATAGCCTTTTCATGGAATTTATTTTTTGTTTAACCAGTGAGACTCTACTTTTGCAAGTTATGCCATAAAAGTGGAGATGTTGATAATCTCACTCCCAAACAAGCAGTTGTGCGCGTGTTACCGTACCATGCGAATGTGTCAGCCTGATTGTTACAAGATCCTACCATTGTAGTTGCACTGCAATTACATAATGTCAAACTATAGCCAGTATAAATATTATAATATAGGATGAAAAACTGCTTTATTCAAATCCAACTCATTCAGAAAGAACAAAATGCAGCGGGAAGTAAGCAGAATAAAAAGGCAAATACATTGAATCCATCTAAAGACTTTGCTATTAGCCATGAAACTGGAATGTTTCTTGTTGCTGGGGTGGTACGCAGCCCATAATGCATCACATTGCCACCCCGTGGTCTAATAAGATATTACATCTCATGTCATAGTTACATAGTTGATGAGGTTGAAAAAAGACATGCGTCCATCAAGTTCAACCAATTGTCCTTTGCTGACTTTGGGTCAAATTTACAAAGCTCTGTTAAAACAGGGAAATTATAGGACGTTACTTCACACAGGAACAGATATTATTTATTTGAGTAAATGCCTTATTCACAAAGGTCATTGTATGCAAAAACAATGGCAGAAATTGAGCTGATTAGTATAGGCATAGCATCGCAATGTTTCGGGACAGTGCTGCTTTCGCTACAAATAATGTGATGCTATTGAAGTCTTGGCGTTACCCTCTGCCAGACACCAAAATAGGTCTCTTGCTGAAGAGGAGAGGGATCTGAACTTGAGAACCCTTACTGTCTAGTTCAATCAGGTGCAGTGCTAACTTTTTGGGGTTACTAAGCAGGAATACTTTGTATGGGCCCTCTGTAACTTTAACTATTATTTTCACAACACACAATCTTTTTATCCATATGGACACAAGCTGAATGTTCACATATAAAGATATTGGCGTGCTCACGGCCGTTTTGCCGCAACCAAATTACTGCCGCCGTTTCACGCGACTCACCCCACCGCCGGTTGCTTCGCCGGTAAGGTAATTGCCTATGCTTGACCCTTACCCTAAAATCCCCTACCCTATGCCCTTTCACTAAAACACCCTACCATAACCACTAAAACCCCTGAAGCTAACAGCATACCCTAACCGCTAAAAACGTACCTCCTCCTAGAAGCGGGCGGCGGCGGAGGTTCCAGCGGCGGATCGGCTGCGGTGGAACATCGACGGTCATTGGGTTGCAGCGAAATGGCTGCGACCACGTCCCATTTCGTGATCCCGGTCCACTGTTGTAAAGTCTCCTCTAATCACACTTTCATCGTGTAAGTACAAATTGTGATATGTGAGGGTTCTGGGTTAACACCAATTACACATTTTTAAGGAATTAAGATGGCAATGTTTCACAATGATTAGGGTGCCCCATTACACTGGTTTGGGCCCCCAAGTTTTCTTATACTGTAGTACACATGCCAACCCTCAAGATTTAGAAGGCCGACTCACAATTTTGGGGCCAGTCCCAATCCCGTGCATTATCTGATTGCCTGCAGAGTGTTAAAAAACAAAAAAAATCAATAAATCAGCCTCTCCACACACCATAAGGCTGCCAGGAAGGTCTAGTTCGACACACCATAAGGCTGCCAGGAAGGTCTTGTTCCACACACCACAAGGCTGCCAGGAAGGTCTAGTTCCACACTCCATGAGGCTGCCAGGAAGGTCTAGTTCCACACACCATAAGGCTGCCAGGAAGATCTAGTTCCACACACCATAAGGCTGCCAGGAAGGTCTAGTTCCACACACCACAAGGCTGCCAGGAAGGTCTAGTTCCACACTCCATGAGGCTGCCAGGAAGGTCTAGTTCCACAAACCATAAGGCTGCCAGGAAAGTCTAGTTCCACACACCATAAGGCTGTCAGGAAGGTCTAGTTCCACACACCACAAGGCTGCCAGGAAGGTCTAGTTCCACACTCCATGAGGCTGCCAGGAAGGTCTAGTTCCACAAACCATAAGGCTGCCAGGAAGGTCTAGTTCCACACACCATAAGGCTGCCAGGAAGGTCTAGTTCCACACTCCATGAGACTGCCAGGAAGTTCTAGTTCCACACTCCATGAGGCTGCCAGGAAGTTCTAGTTCCACACTCCATGAGGCTGCCAGGAAGTTCTAGTTCCACACTCCATGAGACTGCCAGGAAGTTCTAGTTCCACACTCCATGAGGCTGCCAGGAAGTTCTAGTTCTACACTCCATGAGGCTGCCAGGAAGTTCTAGTTCCACACTCCATGAGACTGCCAGGAAGTTCTAGTTCCACACTCCATGAGGCTGCCAGGAAGTTCTAGTTCCACACTCCATGAGGCTGCCAGGAAGGTCTAGTTCAGGGATGGCCAACCCCAGTCCCCAAGGGTCAGTTATGAGGGATATCCCTGCTTTAGCACAGGTGGCTCAATCAGTGGCTCAGTCATTCTGCCTGAGACACTGATTGAGCCAACTGTGCTGAAGCAGGGATATCCTTAAAACCTGACCTGTTGGTGGCCCTTGAGGACTCGCGTTGGCCACCCCATGTCTAGTTGATCTCCAAATGACAAATTAGACCTGCTTGCAGCACTCAGGAGAGGCGCAGCTCTCAGGAGGAGAGACACCTCTCTCCTGGAAGGCACTGTACGCTGTACTAGGCATGGGATGGATGGCTCAAGTGATGCAATGGGGACGTGGTTGGTATTAATTTAGGGTGGAGTCCATAACGTCATTGGGCCAAATCTTACTGTCAGCGAAAAATGTTGGCAAGTATGCACTAGTCGTGCCACACTGTAAGAGCTCAATAACACACTATCTTGGATAGTGATGAGCCGTAAAGAGTAGACAATACACATTGTGGGAATTCGGTGCAGCACCGGGAACCTAGCTCCATGTCATCGTGATACTGGAAGTCCAGTTCTGTTTTTTCAAGCGGGCGTTTGCTTATTCTTTGCATGATGCGAGTCACGTTTCTACATACAGTATGTATGCATGAAGAGTTATTCGCGTCTGCTTGCATTTGTCTTTACGGCAAGAAAACTGTGACGGACAATTTTGACGCATTTCTGTTGCACACAAGTGGTGCATTTTTGTCATTTTTTAAAATCCCATATCATTTGCATGTGGGCGCCACTGTAAGATCTCATATCCATTGAGTCGTTCTTTAGCCACCTACAAAATTCAAACTCCACCTCAAACTCCACTCAGACTTTGTTTGTTTTAAATTGACACACACTGCACAACACACACCGCATTGTTGCACCGAGATGCATGAATTTGTTACTCTTCTGTGCATCACTTTTACAAGATTACTTTTAGCGACGCTTTATACATACAGTATACATTTGTATTATTCGCAGATTCTTACTGGCTCCTCATAACCTTTAAGAGTCAAATTCAAAATTAGGTAAACGGGTGCAAAAAAATGGGTTCCCCTTAATGAGATTTTGGAAAATTGGAGCTAAAATCTGCCCAAGATTTATCAATTTATCATTAACTTTCAAATTAATGGTATTTTTGTTTCCGTTGATAAATATGGTGCAGATTTTGAGTACTGGGTTTGCTTCAGTTTTGCAGGCAGGAGAATGGATAAATGAATCCCTATACAGTAACTCTGCCCTTCCCTACTTGTCAGAGGACAGTCCTTTCCTTTAGAAATTTTGTGGGCCATAATCTCCAAAATCGTACTTAAGGTATTTTAGTCTTTGGAAGTTGGCTTCCAACCTACACTATTTCCTACCACACTGTAACACTTGCGCTACCCACAAACAAGACAAGAGCCTGGTACTGAGGTGGGAAGGTATGAAACCACGCACCGACAGCAGCGGAGGCGTGCCTGGAAGGCAGATTGTCAGCGTAGCCTGGTCTGGGAAGGAGAGAGTGGGTTAGTCCGTATACTCGCCGGGGTCTTGGGGTATAGAGAGCAGCGTAGTTGAAGTCCGTTAAGCCATGATAGGCACAGGAGACAAGTGGCAGTCTGATTACTTGCCGCGCAGCTGGGGAGCGGTGCATGTCGTCACGTGAATGCGCCGCTGACGCGCGGTGCATCTGGGGGGCGGAGCTATGCTCCGAGGCAACTCTAGAAGAGCTGCGTGTGCGCGCACGCTCTGTAAACAAGACGGTGCCAAGACGGAGGGCTGAGTAGCAGCAGGTAAGGAGGGAACACGGTGCCAAGATGGAGGGCTGAGAAGCAGCAGGTAAGGAGGGAACACGGTGCCAAGATGGAGGGCTGAGTAGCAGCAGGTAAGGAGGGAACACTGTGCCAAGACGGAGGGCTGAGTAGCAGCAGGTAAGGAGGGAACACGTCGCAAAGGACGTGTTCCCCGATTCCTTACACACACAGACCACTTATCACCTGAGATCTGACTCCAAAAGACTGTTCACGGTCCTAAGGTTCAACAAGGAATCCGGTCGCTCCTCATTCTCATTCCTCACCACTGGAACAATCTACCTGAGACTCTCGAAGCCGCTACCTGTCTAAGTTCTTTCAAAACTAAAGCTGTCGCACATTTTAATCTGGTCTGAAACTGTTACATACGCCTATCTTATACTATATTAGTGAAAGCACTGTATGTTTGCCTGGCTGCCTGCATGCCTGCCTGCTGGATGTCCGGTGTCCCTAGCGGCAATCTCATTGGTCCCTTGGCCCGCCCGCCCCCGCACACCTCTCATTGGCCTCACACACTCACACCACCCCCTTGGCCCGCCCCCCACACCTCTCATTGGCCTGAGGTGGAGTGACGGGCCAAAGGTCCAAAAAAATAAATAAAACACACACACACACACACACACACACACACACACACACACACACCTCTCTCCCCTCTCCAAATCACCTTTTCCCCCTCCCCAGCGGCATCACCTCTTCCCCCTCCCCAGCGGCATCACCTCTTCCCCCTCCCCAGCGGCATCACCTCTTCCCCCTCCCCAGCAGCATCACCTCTTCCCCCTCCCCAGCGGCATCACCTCTTCCCCCTCCCCAGCGGCATCACCTCTCCCCGCTCCAAATCACCTCTCCCCGCTCCAAATCACCTCTCCCCGCTCCAAATCACCCCTCCCCGCTCCAAATCACCCCTCCCCGCTCCAAATCACCTCGCTTCCCGCCTCCCCGCTCCAAATCACCTCGCTTCCCGCAGCTGCCACGCGGCGCGTAAGATGGCGGACCCCCTTCCTCCCTCGCGGCGCCGAGTCAGACGGTGGCGGCGCCCGGAAGTACAGGTAGGTGTCGCTCCCCACCTCCGGCGCCAAACGGAACTGAGAAAGGGCGCATCAACTGAGGTGTGTGTGTGTGTGTGTGTGTGTGTGTGTGTGTGTGTGTGTGTCAGTCACTGTCCACTGTCCACTGCCCCCCCCTCCTATCCACTGCCCCCCCTCCTGTCCACTGCCCCCCCCTCCTGTCCACTGCCCCCCCCTCCTGTCCACTGCGTCCCCCCTCCTGTCCACTGCGTCCCCCCTCCTGTCCCCCCTCCTGTCCACTGCCCCCCCCTCCTGTCCACTGCCCCCCCCCTCCTGTCCACTGCCCCCCCCCTCCTGTCCACTGCCCCCCCTCCTGTCCACTGCCCCCCCCTCCTGTCCACTGCCCCCCCCTCCTGTCCACTGCCCCCCCTCCTGTCCACTGCCCCCCCCTCCTGTCCACTGCCCCCCCTCCTGTACACTGCCCCCCCCCTCCTGTCCACTGCCCCCCCCCTCCTGTCCACTGCCCCCTCCCTCCTGTCCACTGCCCCCCCCCTCCTGTCCACTGCCCCCTCCCTCCTGTCCACTGCCCCCCCCCTCCTGTCCACTGCCCCCCCCCCTCCTGTCCACTGCCCCCCCCTCCTGTCCACTGCCCCCCCCCTCCTGTCCACTGCCCCCCCCTCCTGTCCACTGCCCCCCCCTCCTGTCCACTGCCCCCCCCTCCTGCACTGCCCCCCCCCCTCCTGCACTGCCCCCCCCTCTGTCCACTGCCCCCCCCCTCCTGTCCACTGCCCCCCCCCTCCTGTCCACTGCCCCCCCCCTCCTGTCCACTGCCCCCCCCTCCTGTCCACTGCCCCCCCCCCTCCTGTCCACTGCCCCCCCCCTCCTGTCCACTGCCCCCCCCCTCCTGTCCACTGCCCCTCCCTCCTGTCCACTGCCCCCCCCTCCTGTCCACTGCCCCCCCCTCCTGTCCACTGCCCCCCCCCCTCCTGTCCACTGCCCCCCCCCCTCCTGTCCACTGCCCCCCCCCTCCTGTCCACTGCAGGAAATGCAGGGGGAGGAATCCATGCCTTTGAGGCGCCCCCCCCCTCCCTTTGACGCGCCCCCCCCCCCTCCCTTTGACGCGCCCCCCCCCCTCCCTTTGACGCCCCCCCCCTCCCTTTGACGCCCCCCCCTCCCTTTGACGCCCCCCCCTCCCTTTGACGCCCCCCCCCTCCCTTTGACGCCCCCCCCCTCCCTTTGACGCCCCCCCCCCCTCCCTTTGACGCCCCCCCCCCCTCCCTTTGACGCCCCCCCCCCCTCCCTTTGACGCCCCCCCCCCCTCCCTTTGACGCCCCCCCTCTCCCTTTGACGCCCCCCCCTCTCCCTTTGACGCCCCCCCCCTCCCTTTGACGCCCCCCCCCTCCCTTTGACGCCCCCCCCCTCCCTTTGACGCCCCCCCCCCTCCCTTTGACGCCCCCCCCTCCCTTTGACGCCCCCCCCTCCCTTTGACGCCCCCCCCCTCCCTTTGACGCCCCCCCCTCCCTTTGACGCCCCCCCCCTCCCTTTGACGCCCCCCCCCTCCCTTTGACGCCCCCCCCCCCTCCCTTTGACGCCCCCCCCCCTCCCTTTGACGCCCCCCCCCTCCCTTTGACGCCCCCCCCCTCCCTTTGACGCCCCCCCCCCTCCCTTTGACGCCCCCCCCCTCCCTTTGACGCCCCCCCCTCCCTTTGACGCCCCCCCCCCCTCCCTTTGACGCCCCCCCCCCTCCCTTTGACGCCCCCCCCCCTCCCTTTGACGCCCCCCCCCTCCCTTTGACGCCCCCCCCCCTCCCTTTGACGCCCCCCCCTCCCTTTGACGCCCCCCCCTCCCTTTGACGCCCCCCCCCTCCCTTTGACGCCCCCCCCCCTCCCTTTGACGCCCCCCCCCTCCCTTTGACGCCCCCCCTGCCTTTGACGCCCCGCGCGCACACACTGACTGACTGCCGCACGCACGCACACACTGACTGACGCGCACACAAAGCCTGACTGACGCACGCACACACTGACTGAGGCACACACTGACTGTGTGTGCGTCAGTCAGTCTGTGTGTGTTTGTGTTTCTGCCTCAGACTCACTGACGCGCGAGCAAACACACAGTGACTGACGCACACACGCTACATGAAGCTGTAAAGGAGGGAGGGAGGGGGGGGACTGGATTGATGTGAATGGGGGACAAACAGAGAGAGGGGGGAGGAGAGAGAGGAACGGGAACATTACATCCCGGGCAACGCCGGGTCTCTCAGCTAGTAACATATATTATCTTTAACTGTTCATTCAATATCTATATAATGCATAACCCTATTCATTTAATGTAACCTTGTATTGTTATCTTAACTGTGCCCAGGACATACTTGAAAATGAGAGGTAATTCTCAATGTATTATTTCTTGGAAGAACATTTGATAAATAAATACACTGCCTGCCCAGCTAAAAGCTTTCCAGCTCTGATCCGCTTCTTCCTTCTGCATGATGATGATGGATTCTGCCATCTAGTGGAGAGACTAAACTTCACTCACACAGATAGGATAAAGCCTGGGACATAGTAGATTAAGCTGTGCTGAGCAGATGCACTTAACCCCTGCATCTGTCATCAGTGCGGCTTTAGAAGCTGCTTTAGCACGCTTCCGCATGCGTGCGGAGGCTCAGAAAATTTCAGCAGACAGGCAAATTTTAAATTTGCCGCTCAGGGAAGCGGAGGAGCGGTCACGTGACCGCTCACATGCAATGGGAGCGAGGGACTAGCCCCGCCTCCCCCTCCCGACACGCCTCCGCCCGCAAGCGCGCTCACTGCCTCGCCTGCCAGGACACAAAAAGGCTCCAGTTTGAGCAGGCGAGGCAGAGCAGGAGCACGGATCAGCACGGCCCGAGGCACCATGCCTAAGACCAAACAAGAGAGTAGGCCTGCGCTTATAGTGACGGTTATGCGACCGACCGGCTACGTGACCGCGTGACGTTAGCCCTCACAATAGCGATTCCTGCCTGTAGTGTAGGAGACAAGAGAGGGCGACCGGGGGGGGGGGCGTGGCGGAGGCTTGGCCGTGAGCGGTTTACCCTCATTGGCTGACGTCACGCGGAGCTCGCCGAAAAAGTCAAAATCCTTTGACTACCAGCAATCGCGACCACTCCGTCGCTCTGCAGCGCCGTCACGGTCGTGATCACTATGGGCACCCACGACGGACTGCATGTACTTGCTATGGCGCGACGTCGCAGTCGCCGTTGCCAGCACTATAAGCGCAGCCTAAGCAAACCGAAAATGTCGTCTTTTTTGGTTAGGCAACAATTTCACGTAATGCTAAATAGTTAATAGGCATTGCATAGTCCAGCGGTGTGCAAGTTTCCTGTGCCTGCGCCCCCCCCTACCTGCTCTGCTCCTCCGTCGTGCCCCCCCCATCCCTCTAATCTTGCGTCAAATGACTGCGGGGTCTTGTGACGTCACGACACGTGACCCGCGGCATAATTTGATGTCCCTTCTCCATGGCAACGGGCATCATTTGTCGCCGCGTTGTCATAGAGATGCATGACTGGAGCCAGGTAAGTTTACAGAGGCCTCGCGCTCTCAGCGCGGGACTTCTGTAAATGCTGTGACACCCCAGAAAAGTCTTGCGCCCCCCAGTTTGCACACCGCTGGCATAGTCCAGTAAGTTTGATTACTTTCCCTTTTAAAATTTGATGACATTTTTAAAAAAACAAGCAATTAAAAATGTCACAGGGCTGCTATTTCACAACTTTACAAAAAGAGAAATAACGAATATTAGCCAATTTTGGACTTTTCATTAGAACTTTTGGCCCCAAAAGTTTTATCAAAATGTTTAAACTGCTGCCCTGGATGGCAGGGTTGTGGGTTCTAATCCTGTTGGGTCTGACACTGGTACCCCCTTCACCATAAGGCATTAGACTGATTGGTCTTAAATATATATTTTAGGATGTGTGACTCATTTAAACATACTTTGTATAGCTATTAGCATATCTCCCAGGGTACCTGAGGTATGTTCATTGTTCAGCACAGGAATCACTCTCCCTAATTTATTTGGAAGGAGGTTAGAGAGGACATACAACTGGAGACACTATTAAGTTAGGAAGCCGTCCTCCGCGCTACGGAGGAAAATCGCAATTTCGATTTGTGCCTGCTTTGAGGTAGTGAGAAAATAAATGACTTATTTAAAAGCGATTTAGCCTTTTGCACTTTTCGAAGCTACTAGAATACAGCGAGTTTGGGAAAAATGCGATTTTGGTCATTTTGCACGGATTTGCACTGCTAAATGAAAACGCTGCTAAAAAAAAAAAAAAAGCCTTTCACACAGTTTGGACAAGCGACAAACGGGCTTACAGAATAACAAAACATGCACAATTGCTTGTAAAGTGTACTTTAGACGTGTTACGTTACATTTCGAAGCTACTAGAATAGGCCCCTATATCTTTGCAATGTTTCAGCATCCAATAGTTTCCATCCAAATACCCTAGAGAAAGGTGTACCACATAGATAGCTACTATGAGCACGATGTATAGCAACAGATGAGGACCGCCTTGAAACCAGGGCGAAACACGTGATTGAGAAATTTGCAGAGGGGGTATTCAATACACAAACTACAGGCCCGTAAGAAAAAGGCTTCATCACAGAACAGACAATAATGATTGAATTTTAAGAATTCTAATGGTATTAACCTCTCCCACCAAGTCAAACAAAATTGCTTCCATCATTAGAAAACACTGTCAAGCGATATGTACATATATGGCACTATAGAAATAAAGACATACATACATAGGCATATCTTCAGGAGTGTAACGTGTGCTCACCACAAACAGGACAAGACCGCAAGGCTGAGGTGGGGATGTAGGTAACCATCGACCTACTACCGTGAGACCAGGTCCGGATTGCAGGGTCAGGGTTGTGTTGCCGGGTCAGGGTAGGAGAGTTCGGGTAGGTCAAGGTACTTGCCGTAGTCAGGAGTGGAGAGTGGAGAGTAGTCGTAATCTGTAGCCGAGGTCGAGGAGAGAGTGGGAATCGAGAAGCGAGCAGAGGTCCAGGGGTTCAAGAAAGCAGGAGGTCCAGGTACGACCTGAGGTCACAACGAAAGGGCAAGGCAAAGCAACGAACAGATAGTAGCAAGCACAGGTACATAAACAGAAGTTTATGCTCAGCCAATTGCCATGGGGCTGACTGAGCATATGAAAGAATGAGAGCCAATAGAAGGACTGCAGGGAGGGAGGTCATTACACATAAGCTGTGTGCTGATAGGAGGTAACAGAATGTGCAGCAGGTGAGGAGCAGCTGAGATTGATCTTATCATTATTACTTACAGCGTGTCGTGCGCGTGCAGGTAGCGTGCAGCACACGCCGCCCGCATCATCAGGGAACCTGTCCCCTAAGTTAGCGTCGCGGGAGCGGAGCTTGAAGTCCGTCCCTCCAGGGTTCTGTCTCCCGGCAGTGCGGCACGTTCGCGCGGACGGAACCTTGGGTTCTGCAGTTCCCAGCATCAAGAGGGAAACCATACCTTCAGACTCAGAAAAATTCCAAAGTAATCACTGCGTGTAATCGTAAGCCTCAGAGCAATAGGTATTCGGGGGGGATTACAGAATTATCGTCCCGATAGAGTAACAGTTTGCGTTCCTCGTATACAAGTCAGTTTTTTCCTTCACTTTCAAAACTGTTTCATCTAAGGCTAAGGCCCCGGTATCTCCGCTGTAACGCGCGCCCGCGATATTGGCGGCGCGTTCAGCCGATTCCCCGGTCTGCAGCTCACTGCAGGAAGAGAGACCAGGGGGGGCGTGGCGGGGGAGTGACGGGGGCGCGGCCATGACGTCACCAGGCAGGTTCACCCTCATTGGCTGAACCGCCGGGGGGCGTGCCGTATCGCTCGTCGCGAGTCCTGCTCTCAATTCTATTGAGAGCAGGAGCAACTCTCGCCCGAGCGCAGCGGCCCCCCCTCGCAGCGGGCCCGGCGCCATTGAGGGGAGGGCTCTCGTCCGTGCAGCGTCCGCCACAGCGGACGCTGTAGTAGGCAGCGGGGGCAAGGCCTAACCAAAAAAGGTGAAATTCGCTTAGGTATGTTAAAGATTTGCACATCGCTGCTCTTGGTACCGGTGTGGAACATCATTAGCAGAAAAAAAGGAGCTGCTGGGAATTTTTCAGCGAGGTTCAATGAGTTTTAGTAGCTTCCTAAAGACCTTGTCCTCTTCAAAGCTTAAAAGCAGCTTTATCAACCTCAAGCATTTTGGCAAAAGTTGCTATTCGGCAAAAGGGCTATATCGTGTGCAAAGGTACGTGAGCACCCTATCTAAAGCTTTGCAGGCAGTGGGTTGGTGTTTTGGTGTTTGTCCAATGCCAGTCTAATGTAATACGAGTTTCTCATAGGACAAAAATTTAAATAAATATATCCTTGGGCCCCTCTCCCACTCTTGCGTTACAGTTGGAACAGCTAGAACATAAACTTAACAAGCCAAGCACTGTGCCAGTGTAGATGTTACACGCAAGGCTGGCATTTCTGCATGAGTTCTGGGTTGTTTGGGCCTGCACAGAATAGTAAAAAAAGAAAGAATTGTGCCACTGGCAACAATAATGATGATGCAGGGGGTGGTGGTGGTTGTTGGTAATTGTGATAACCATGCCAGGGGCAGAATGGCACTGGTGACATCTCCGCCAGCAGCAACTTCATTTGTAAAAGTGCCAGTCAATCTCTCACTGAATTTCTCTCACTAGGCCCTTGTGCCCTCCCTCCCACACGCTAGTTGGCACACTTCGGATATAACTGTAACAAGCCAAGCACTGTGGCGGTATAGACGATATAGACGAATGCTGTATTAGTGCTGGCTTGTTTGGGCCCCCACAGAATGGTTAAAAAAAATAATTCAATGATGACACTCTCAACATGGCAATAATGATAAGAGGGGGTGGTGGAGGACACTATTTGTTGTTGTTGGTGGTAATAACATCTACAAAATAGGCAGAATTACACCGGTGGCCAGTCAGTCAGTCAGCATCAGAAGCAGCGTAACTCATTTGTTTTATTGTTGGGTTTCAGAAAACTACAGAAATAGGCATTTTTACACATACAGTACATACAAAGCAACAATTTGTGCTGAAAAAACTGAATTTATATACGTACAATGTGAATAAAATAATATTGCCAAAACCCTGTATTGTTTTCTTTATCTTTTGCTTATAACTGAACAGTTAAACCCATCAAATACAACAATATACATGGATTAAAACTACTGTACGTAGAGACTGAGAAGTTATTTCACCTCTCAGTGATATCTACAAGAACCAAAATAAAAATTCAGGGATGCAGCTTTGGCATATGTTCCACAGTTAAAGTCCAAAATACCATATTGATTGCGTTTTATGGTCATTTATGAAAGTAAAATGCTCAGCAGAAAGAGATCCTTCAGAAAACAGGAATATTGAAAAGTAAATGAATTAACAGAATGAATGGGAAGATAATTCAGTCAGAACATGTTTTTACCAATACGGGAGCAAAAGATTAGATCATTTTATACCAGCAATTCCTAAGCAGTTAGGGGTCAAACTGATCCCTTCTATTTTAATTTTTGAAAACAAAGCGTCTGCGAATAAATTCTGAAGGAAAGAAATGTTAACAATAAAACCATTAACAAATATAACAAATATCACAGGGGAAATAAACTAAGCCAAACAGAACTTGTCTACTCAGCAGACTGGTTCTCATTTGAACAAGGCCAGAACCTCTTTGGCTCTGCAGTTCCCAGCATCAAGAGGGAAACCATACCTTCAGACTCAGAAAAATTCCTAAGTACTGTAATCACTGCGTGTAATCGCAAGCCTGAGAGCCATAGGCATTCGGGGGATTCCAGATTCATCATCCTGATAGAGTAAGAGTTTGATGAGTTGACTTTTCATTCTCTTTTAAACTTCTTTTCCTAACCAAAAAAAGTGAAATTTGCAAAATGTGCTCAGGTGTGCAGAAAACTTTGCTATTGTAAGGTCCCGCGCTGCGGAGACTCCCGCTCTCGGCGCCCCCTTACCTTTCTCTCCCGCTGCCACAAATCCCCGACGGCGTTCCTCTGCCGTCGGCGTCACCCCCGCGGCTCCTCTCTCTTCCGGGTCGCGCGCGTCATCCTTACAGGCGCGCGCGGACCTAAGCCTCTCTTACCTGGCGCCCTGGACCCAGTCCCGCCTCCTCCTTACGGGCATGCGCACCAGTGCGCTCTCCAGCCCCAGCTGGACCGGGTCCGCCCCCAGGCTTCTTTCCCCTATCAGGGTTAACCCCTGGAACGCACCTCTGCTCCTCCCTTTCCCCCGATAGGTCCCTGCCCACTATTTAGTCTTGCCTCCCCATTCTCTCAGTGCTCTGCATAGCTACTGTACCTTGGTGCTGTCTGCTTCTGCTTGGCTCTCTTGTTGTTTCAGTCCCTGTTCCTGGATTCTCTGCTGACCTCCCTGGATTTCGACCTTGGCTTTGGACTTGACCACGCTGCTTTCTGGACCCTCTGATTTGGCTTTTGGACACTCTACTACGCTGACTTCTGTACCCCCTGGACTCGGCATATGGACCCTCAACAACAAAGCTCTCTCCTCGACCTAGGCTTACGGACACTCTACCACGCTCCCTTCTCTACTCCTGGACCATTGGCTTACGGACAATACCCTTCTACGCCGGATTTGGCAAGTACTGAACTATTTCTATTTTTGTTCCCTGGACCAGCTACGCTTCTTCCACACCCCGGCCGCGCCCCGTTTACTGTTAGGTGTGTGGTATTTGTCCGTTCCACCTCAGTCCCGGGGTCTCGTCTGGTTTGTGGGCAGGCCGAGCGTTACAGCTATTCAGAAAAAGGGCTTTACTGTGTGTGGGGTGGTACATTTGCACCCTATCGAAAGGTTGGTGTGGTGGTTGTGTTTGTCTAATGCCAGAGAGCCCCCTTTTCCCATGCCTTTGCTGCTCACATCTGCTCATGCTGATACAGCCCCCACTGCCTCATTATCATCATCACTATTACTAACAAGTATATCCGTCATCAGTAGATCATTATCATCACGATGACCTTCCCCGCCACCAAACCCCTCTAGGTTTCCTGATTGACTACCAGGAGCCATCCTTCCTCACAACTGTACTTATGCAAGTGCCCTTTTCATCTTTCCCATGCAGACCAATGACGACAGGTCATGTGCTGTCTAAGGGACTAGGTACCCAGATAGGTCCCCGCTTTCCACCGCCTCACAATCACCCCGCAAGGCACAAAGAACAGGTGGCAGCCCAACCATACCCACACACAATTTTTAAAAAATCTCCAAACTCTTGATTTTTTTTTAACTTGAAGACACACAGTAAGACTGGCTGTCCTGTATTGACCTAAATGTCACGGCTGCTGGCCAAGGTAGCATTCTAGAAACTGTTCTGCTCCTCCTCCTACTTGAATTGCTCGGTATCCCCTCATTCGGATTTTTTTACATTAACTCTCCTATTTTAGTGGACATTATTTTAATTTACTGTTGCACTAGATACCGGTTTATGTTATATTTTGTTTGATCTGGTATTTTTTCTCACTGCGTCCTTAGGACCAGTGAGTTACCTGTTGATCTGATTGACCGACTTTGCGGCCATTCAGACCAACCAGATTTAATAGTCCTACTTGAACTATTCATGCTGCAGCCTCCAACAACATATTCATCATCATCCTTGTCCACCTCTACAGGTATTATATTGTGTAATAAATACTACGTGATGCTGTTTCTGAGGATGCTCAGATTTTCTTGCCTCTCCCTCCAATACCACTAGGGTCATGGACTCTTCATGATGAAGACAAATGACTGCCAATGGCAGCGGTTGCCCAACAGTGTTTTCTGAAACCGACAAGGGTATTTTGTTTTGTAAAATATTAGAAATATAGAATATATACACGTCTGTTGTGCTTTTCGGTGTTCTGTTACAGCTGCCTGCTGCTCACACAGACACTGACTGACACTGCGATTGCTGCAGGCGAGCCTGGTTCAATTCCCAGTGTTGGCTCCTTGTGACCTTGGGCAAGTCACTTTATCTCCCTTTGCCTCAGGCACCAAAAACATAGATTGTATGTTCTACGGGGCAGGGACCTGTGCCTGCAAAATATCTCTGTAAAGCGCTGCGTACAATTAGCAGCGCTATACAAGAACATGTTATTATTATCATCTTTTTCACTTCTGCTGTCACCACCACCACTAAAAGATATCAGGTCAACAATACCGAAACATGATGGAAACCCGGCCTCGACCTCCCCTTCCACCCCACCTTTCCTCCCCCTATGAGTAATATGTTGTTAATGCAAAAAGTGTTGGAATAAGCACAAAATGGAGGAAGTTTAATGCAAAATAATTTATTCTAATACCATGTACTGCGAACAAAAATCAATAAACTTCAAGTTAAAAAAAAATAAAAACAAGTTGTGGCATCAAGGATTGCATCACTTCCTCAAATACCATCATACTCGCCACCCTCCCCTGCTTGTGTGGTTTGTGCACCAACACACTCATCATTGTCTTCAACTGGAAGAGCATCCACCTGTGCATGTTTTGCTGGGCAATAGGTCTTTTACCTGGTCCCTGACC
Organism: Ascaphus truei; assembly: GCF_040206685.1. Taxonomy (NCBI): domain Eukaryota; kingdom Metazoa; phylum Chordata; class Amphibia; order Anura; family Ascaphidae; genus Ascaphus; species Ascaphus truei. The sequence continues at coordinate 27,043,829 of NC_134490.1, forward strand.
AGTCCCTCACAAGTAGTTCTGTTGCTACCCTTGAACAACCAGAGGCTGTGCAAACCTTTTCCCTCTCACACTAGTAACAACAGGTGTTTTTAGTTTGGCGCTAGTGGCTACTCTTGCAAAGTCACTTCTGTTAATGCCAGCAACATATATAGTTGTTTCTGGACAGCCGGTTCCAGCCTGGTGATTGCCTGTGTCCTGAGGACAGTGATGATGTTGATAAAACCTTCCTCTTAGTTTGACTTATTTTAATACTGGAAGGTGGTGTGTCACATACAAGCAACTGCCGATTTATTTCCTTCTACTCTTTCCTCAGTGATCCCACTCATAACTAGTCTTTTTCTGCAGCCAGAATGGCAACCATCAGCCTCAGCATTACTAGAGCTGTATGTGTGAATGCTTCTCTGAGCGCACCCACATCACTCCCTACCCTAAGCAATGTGCATATCACCCAACACCCCCACTCTACTGCGCCGGCACGTGCTGTGCGCGCACTATTTATATTTTCTGCGGCACACTGACTTCGAGCTCGGATTTTCACACCCCCCCCCCCCCCAAATCCAATCCAATCCAATCCAATCCAATCCTCTTCCTCTCTCCGTTCACGTGACCGGAAAAAATAAACTCGCGCCGTTTCCAGGCTGGTCTATTTTTCGCGAGCCCTTGGAATCTCGCGGTGTTTGCAGCCTCAGCGCGGGAAAAACGAGAGACGGAAGGGGGTTGGCAGATTGCTGCTGCGTGCCCGCCCGGCAGAGCGCGCGAGATTCGGCTCGTGGATTTGTGTGTGGCTTCACCCGCCGATCCCTCGCCTGACAACATGCCCGTGGAGCTATGCGAGAGCGCGGAGGGTAAGCTTTTCATGAGCGGTGTAGTCACTTAGGTTAGGCGCTTCCTTACGTCTTGTTAACACGTTGGGGTCCCTGCGCGGGCTGGCTCGGGGCAGGAGGGTCACTGGTAGCCTCGGGGGCAAGGGGGTCACTGGTAGCCTCGGGGGCAGGGGGGTCACTGGTAGCCTCGGGGGCAGGGGGGTCACTGGCAGCCTCGGGGGCAGGGGGGTCACTGGCAGCCTCGGGGGCAGGGGGGTCACTGGCAGCCTCGGGGGCAGCGGGGTCACTGGCAGCCTGGCGGGCGGGGGGGGGGGGGGGTAGGCATGATTTAAAGTGTGTTTAGTGGCAGATCATTATTATTGTTTGGTAGTAAGGTGGGAGAGAATAATCATGCACACCTCAAAAAAAAGGGGGGGTTATCAGCTGGTGCCTCTGGGAGGTGTACATGGTCTCAGAACCACATCACATAATGAAAAAAGAAGCTCCTGAGCGCACACATGGAAGCCAATATATATTATATAAATTTGTGTAAGTATAAATAGTGCAAGTTTGAAACCGACCAATTTAATAAGGTGATGCTAATTAGAATTACATTGGTGTCTACGGGAGCAAGTGGTGCATTTAAGTTTATTTGAACGAAGTATTCAAAAAACAAGTATCGGCTTCGATGCCCTATTCTATACTGCAAGACAATGTGCACGCACAAGGGATGTACAGTATATGATGAGCCTGTGATGCTATTGCATTATATAATGGAGGAAGTGATATGAGGTTGCTTATAAAGTGTATATAGGAGTGAGTATGTGAGATGCTATAGTGTAATTCTCTTCTGTATAGGGCAGCAAGTGGTGGATGTGAGGGAGATCCCCGTAGTCTTGGGGTACAGCTGATGCATGGGAGTGGGGTTAAATTGAGGGGACTGATCTGATCATTGGAGAAGGAGTGGCTCTGGGTAAAGACACTGATTGGTTCAATTCCTGGTGTCGGCTCCTTGAGACCTTGGGCAGGTCACTTAAGCTCCCTGTGCCTCAGGCACCAAAAACAGATTATAAGCTCCACGGGGCAGGGACTGTGTCTGCAAAATGTTTCTGTAAAGCGCAACGTAAACTAGCAGCGCTATACAAGAACATGCTATTGGTATTATCATAATTGGGTTGTTTGGAATTTTGGCGTGTCTATTTATATAATTGTTCTCGCAATCGACAGTAAGGTGGGGCTGCCTTGGGGCATGTAATTTTCATACTGTGAGTGTGCTGTTATAAAAGATAACAGTGCCCAGCACACACTAAAAATAGTTTATTAGCAAAAATGTCATTGCTCAAGTAGCACAGCAATGATCCTTGTTGTGCTATTTAGTGAGTACATTTTTGCTACACAAACTACTTTTTTTGTAGTGTAGTTTGGGCTTTATTCACTGTAGCCAGGGTGAATTTTGCCCTTTAGCACCTACATTGTTCCATTTAAATGTCGATGACAATTTTCATTAGTAATTAAGCGGACACTAACCCTTGTTCTGTGTTTATAAAAGCGATCATGCCGTAAGTCAGATGTGAGCAGAGCCTTTCCAAGCAAGATCTGGTCTCCCAATGTGCACATACACTCTGCATTAAGTGCATGCAGAACAAGATGTTGCAGGTCTTGCTGACAGTGTAAGGATTACATGTGCCATTAATTATTGCTCCTATACATTTTCAAACATATTGTTTGAAGATATTAAAGCTGCAGTTCAGTCTTTTTTTTTTTTTTTTTTTACTTCAATAGTTTCATGTGGGCAATCTCTAATTACCTAAAGAACTGTATAGCTGCCAGTCAATTCGTTCTCCATGTATTGATCGGCGAAATTTGGTGACATAATTAGTGAAGGGATCTGTTTATATTCTGCTTCAGTCCCTAAGTGGAAGCTCATGAATATTCATGAGCACTCCTGCACTGACATGTGCAAGAGGGAGGGCAATGCTGACAAAGGGGTGTGCCAGGGCTTGTGACAGGACATGAAGGGGCAGTGCCTTAGAAAATGCTTGTTAAAATAGAATACAAGAAAATTGGTCTTTCAAAGTTATTTTTTTTTTAAAAACAGAAAATGCTAAAAGTATTTTTTCTTACTACAGAACTGATTTATTAAAAAACACACATGCAGGATATTGACTGAACTGCAGCTTTAAGGGGTCAGTTCAAACAAGTGGGTTGCAAGTCAGTGTAATTGGCGTCCTTAAATTTTATTCACCCTAAAGTAAATGTCTTGCGTATTGAATTTGTACAAGATACAAATAAATATCACTGTTTGTCGAGCATGTCGGCTACTTGTTTCTCATTATGTTGACTAATTATTTTGCAAATGAAAGACAGGAAAGTGTCGTTTGCAACTTCAACTAGATAAGAGCAAACTACGGGTTCTTTGATAATGACAATAGTTTGCCTGTACCGCATAGAGTACATACATACATAACAAAGTCAATGAGACTCTGCCAGGGGAGGGCCCAAGCAGGTTTTATATACACTTATCATTTTCTTTCTCCAACATAAGTTGCTAGGCAGAATATAATGGTCACTAAAATAATTAAAAACTGGGTTAAAACCTCTCAGCACAATAACATATAAGATAAAATGTATTTTATCTCATTGTTTTGTATAATTAGACAATTGGTACTTCTGAGCTGTCCTTGTTGAGATGTGTGGTGTTGAGTATTCTGCCAGTTTACAGCAAGGTTGGGCTGTGGTTAACCTTGTTTTCATAAGCATACTGTAGCTATAAAGGACATGGTGCTGGAAATCACATGATCCCGTATCTCCTTTGTAACACAATTTTCTCCAGTAATTTCTTGCTGCCAGAGATGCCTGAAATGAATTTTGTTGCAGTCTCTTCTGCTTTGCTTATTCTTTAACTGTGATGCGGGTTCTATGCTCTCAAATGTTGAAATGTTATTCAAAACCAGCATATATTCCTATCAATTTGTTTTAGTTTTGCTTTGTTACATTTCACTGTGACAAATTAACTGGATTAGTTAAGGGCCAAACCCTTGAATCACATGTATTTGTGGTTCAGCTGTTGGTCACTATATTTTGATATACTGTATTATAATATACTAGTCTAGAATTACCATTGAATTGTAGAGACAGTCTGAGTTAAGTAGATCTGTTTAATTCAGTAGGCTGCAACTTGTATGTGTTTGTAGGATCATCCTCATCAGAAATGGATTTGCCTCTGGATGAAGTGATCATAACTTCCTCCATGATAAAAGAGGAGGAAAAGCTTGAAAAAGCTGCCGAGGTGATGGAAAGGAGGACACTGGAGAAGGTATGTATTTATATGGCCTATATGTCCTGAAAAGATACAGGACATTAGTAATGTTTTTCTCTAAACCAAATGCAGTCTCACTTTTTGAAGGGGTTTCACTTGATAATTAAAACTGCAACGTAGCGGCTAATGTTTACATGCACTTGGTCAAAGGTAATCACTTCTGTCGAGCCACTTGTGGTTTTCCTGATCGTTTTGTCTGCTAGCTAATACAATTTACATTCACTTATATTTTGCAAAATTAAGCATTTCAGGTTACATACACTAGGGGTCTTCAGGGAGGAGTGGCTCAGTGAGTAAAGACACTGACTAGCACTAAGTTTGAATCAGGGGAACCTTGTTCAATTCCCGGTGGTGGCTCCTTGTGACAAGTCACTTTATCTCCCTAGATATAGATTGCCTCCACGGGGCAGGGACTGTCTGCAAAATGTCTCTCTAAAGCGCTGCGTAAAACTAGCAGCGCTATATAAGAACATGCTATTTATTATAATTATTATTATTCAACTGGCTGCCTGCAAAGGGCCTTGATTTTGGTTAAGGAACCTTATCATTACAGTGACATTCTGGAGAACCCCAACCCTCTACCACCTTTGGTGTGCCTACCCCTCTCTCGTCTCCCCACATCTTTAGGCCTGCGGTGCTGTGCAAGTCCGCAGCTCCTCCCTGTCGGCCGGAGGTTGAACGTGACTTACGGCACAGACAGGAGTAGGAACAGTATACCATACAAACGGGTGAATCCTCTGATTAACCCTCCAGGCGCTCAGAATATAGCATAGTCCTGCTGGTGAAAGATAAAGTAAGTCTTCTAGACCCAGGCTAAACACAACCTTAGTGTAATATGAAGAAACATATAATCATTCCCCCCAACCGGCTCACCGCGAGCACTATGAGGTTGGGACATGGGACACTCACGTGTAAGTCCTGTTGGTAGTTTGTAAAGCCTGTGCGGGTCTTCCCAGTATGATGTGCCTGCTTCGCCCGGCTGAAGTCAGAGTGTCTCCGCTCGTGATCTTTACTCTTCACCGCCAACCCAATACCCGCAGACGCGGAGGGCGGTCACCTGACCGGCGGCCTGAACGGTACTTGCTGATGACGTCACGGCAGACTCGGTGAAGGAAACCGCAAGCCAGCAGGAACTCAGCGTGCAGACGCTTGATGCAGCAATGTAGAAGAACTTCTCAAGGAGAGAAAGATGCGTCGCACAGCACAAAAATAGATGAAGGCTGATGCCTTCATCTATTTTTGTGCTGTGCGACGCATCTTTCTCTCCTTGAGAAGTTCTTCTACAGGAGTAGGAACAGAGTATCGCAGTGACTGGGCGGCTGTTGCTGCTCCTGAACTTGGGAGCTGCCAGGTCACTGCTGCGTGGGGTACAGCTGGGAAATGCGTCCCATCTCTTCTCCTTCTCCCCTCCCCCTCCCGACGGCCACGGAACCCCGGTTGTAAATGACTGCCATAGATTTTACCTAGAAGCACAATGATTCATTTTAAAGTTCATATGTTTATCTCTTTGCAATTTAACTGGATCTTTTTGCTTCTAAGTTTTGTTGTCATATGGCACAGTGCATTTTCTGCAATATTTTAGACTGCAATATCCTATGAAGATATCTGATTACTAATGCCTGTAACTTGTCTCACACAGGCTCGTATGTCTTGGGAACGGGATTCCAATGAGATGCGCTATAAAAGACTTCAGCACTTACTTGAAAAAAGCAATATTTATTCTAAGTTCCTGTTGACTAAAATGGAACAACAACACCATGAGGTATTTATTTTCAAATGTCTTTGCTGGTTCAGGGTTCCTTACATGCAACATGTCTAGTGTCAGAGTTGTCTCATTTTAGTTCTAATGTGCATCGTGCACACTCTAAATCTCCTAAATTTCACAGGCAAGTTAAATTTGAAATCTCAAAACGGTGAATAAGACCAGAAGTACAACATTTCGTAGAAACAACCATTCCTAGTCTTCCCTGTCTTCTCTTTACCACATTTTGCAGAGGAATTATTTGGCACTTTGCCACACTTGTTGTTTGGCATATCGGTGGTATCTTGATTTTCAATCCTTGTATGTTATTTACTTGCCTTTTCTCAGAACTTTGTGATCCCTATCATTTATCCATTTTCACAGAATAAAACTAATTTACCATTAGTACATCTAGATTACCGCAGATTACACCTAATTACTGAAGTTTACAGGGTGACATGGATGCCTAAAAATGAGCTATCTATGAGGGGGATTTGCACATGTACTTGATGCTACTTTAGTAGAGTGTAATGGTTCACCCTAGGTCGGCTTTTTCTTTCCCTTCTAAATTGGACGTATGAGCGGCACCCAAAATTTAAGTGTTGATTTCAGCTCATGTGACTCCCTGCTTCCTGAAATACTTACATATTTACATATAGTAATATCTATTAAGAAATACTTGCCTCGGAAGAAGCCCCCACTAGCATCCACGGCTGGGTAAACGGGGAGATTTAAAGCTCACTCAAGGGAGTCGATGGGAAGTTGCGATGTCCTCCATTCCGCGTTCCTATTGGCTCGCGTACCGCAGGAGATTTTAAGAATTGCGGAGCTGTGTTTTTTTTTTTTTTAAATGGGGCTGTGTTCAATATTCATGCCAATGCCGCACAGTGAAGGGACGGTCCCCTTCCCTGTCACATCCGGCCGGAACAGTAAAATGATCACCTGATTGCTCCGAAGGGCAGTCACGTGATGGGAAGTGCTGGCGGGTCCATGCCCACAGAGGTGGCATGGCCCTCCGGCACTGAATGGGTTAAACGCCATGCTAATTCTGTGGACATAGTTATGCTGACATATATATATATATAATATTCTATTAGGAAATGAAAAGGAAGGAGATAGTTGAAAAGAAGACTCAGAGAATCCTGAATGAATCGGTGGTGAAGGTAACATTTTATTGCCATTTTGCAGGCCCTATAAGCAACTGAGCTGTATATTTAGCAGATGCTACATTTTAGTAAACGGTAACGGACCACAAAGGGGGGGAATGCATTTTGTAATTTACTGAATGTGCAAGTCCTAACCTGATTTGACTTCCCTCCCATTCTTGCTAGCAAAAAACATAATAGAAAATTTTAGATCAGACCAGCACACTCCTAAAAAATAAACTTGCTACCTCATTTTCAAAAATCAATATAATCCAGGCATATCATTTCATAGAAAGTCTAATAGCAAGTTAATAATAAGAGGTACATTGTCACCACATGGAAATGTGTGAAAAGCATGTCATTTTTAAGTCCAATCTTTCGATTGCCGGTGACAATAGTGAAATAGTAGCAGTGTTGAATAAAACACTTTATATAATAGTGCACTTCTGTTTTCTTTTAGCAGTCTGTTGAAAATGATAGGTGACTCACAATATAATGCTTACATTTTTTTTTTTTTTTATTATTATTTTTTAGACACAAAAACAAACTTCAGCAGATGAACAGACACGTGAGTGTGTGTGATATATGCATTTTTTATTTTGTCACCAGGAGAAGCAATTGACTGATTTTTAGTTTGGCTTTTAAACTCTTGAGGGGAAAGTTTGTATGTTAACGTTACTTTGCCATTGTTTCTTCTGTTGCCGTTTTGCAACAACAACAACAACAAAAAAAAAAACTTTTTGAAGAGGGGTTTATTTAGCCCTCTCTGATTTTAAGCGGTGGATACTGCTATCCAAATACTTGTTTCTCTGTCCTGTAAAGGCGCAATCCCTAGGGAATGGTGTGCATTCGAGGTGCCACGGCTTGTCCTTGCTATCTTGTAACTGGACTACAGTATTTAGCTTGTTCCTCAGGGACTTCCCGACAGGTGTTTAACCCTTTCAGAAAGCCAGCACTGCAGTATGTTGCATGTCCCTCTGGCAGTGACAGGGTTATTGGTGAATGACTGGAAAGCTAGTCACATTGAGCCCCCAGTCCTCCTCCCACCCCCCCCTCTATCCTCAGTAGTCTGCTTATTATTATTTAAGGAGGTTATAAACGTGCAATGCATTACGTAGCATACATGTGTAAGAGCCTGAAAGGGTTTATAGCGCTCATTTATTTTCTAGCTCTTAAAAAGAAACGGCCAAGAGAAGAGAATTACAATATTTCAGATGTCATGTCCAAAGAGGTAAGCCCTGCTTCTTGGCATTTGTAATGGCTGAAATGTGAAAATATAGCAAAACAATTGGTATGTTATTCTTGGTATAAAACTAGCTATCAATGTAACCGCTTCCAATGCAAACAGATGAGCCAAACCTTTTCCTGCAAATGTCAAGCGTCTTGCAATGATGGAGAGAATATTGCGTTCTCCTGGACATATATGTTGACATGAGCTGAGTTTCGTTTATTTCCTAGGAAATCTTGTCTGTATCAAAGAAAAGCAAACTAGAGCACCAGGTAGGTCGCACAACATTTTCTTTACTTAAAACCACATTATAACTCGCACTAAATTGTGTAAGGTAGTAGAATCAGAGCAGGATGTAATTTCCCTCCAGAAGGACTTGTAGAGACTGGAAACATGAGCAGGTAAATGGCAGAGGAGGTTTAATATAGATAAATGTAAGGTTATGCATTTGGGAAGCAAGAATAAACAGGTGACTTAAAATTAAATGGGGGTTAAATTGGGGGAATCCTTGATGGGAAATGATTTAGGATTGCTGGTAGACAGCAGGGTTAGCAATAGTGCCCAAAGTCATGCAGTAGCTGCAAAGGCAAACAAGATCTTATCTTGCATTTAAACGGGTAATGGATGGAAGGGACAGAAACATATAATTATGCCCCTTTTATAAAGCATTAGTAAGAAAATTGGAGTACAATTTTGGGCACTACTTCTTAGAACAGGGATGTGCAAACTGGGGGGGAGAGACTTTGCGGGGGGGCACGGGCCATTGCAGAGGCCCCACGCGCTTCCCCGAGGCATTTTAATTAAATGCGGGGGAGGCGTAAGACCTCTGTGACATCACATGACGCAGCTCTAAGGTATGGGGGGGGGGGGGGGCGCCAGCACCGAGACAGGGAAGACTGGTGCAGCTGGAAAAGTTTGTGCTCCCCTGCCTTAGAAAATACATTATGGCACGAGAGAGTGCAGAGAAGAGCCACCAAATTAATAAAGGGGATGGACAATCTAACTTATGAGGAGAGGCTAGCTAAATTATGTCTATTTTCTAATGTAAATAAATCTAAGATGGGATATGATGACTGTATACAAATATAGCCGAGGACTGTATTAGGAGCGTTCAAAAGAGCTATTTATCTCAAGGGCAGTACAAAGGACTCGGGGTCATCCCTTAAGGTTGGAGGGTTGGAGGAAAGGAGATTTCACCAGCAACAAAGGCAAGGGTTCTTTACAATAAGGGCAGTTAAAATGTGGAATTCATTACCCATGGAGACATTGGCAGATACAATAGTTTTGTAAAAAAAAAAAAAAAAAAAAAAGTTGGACATCTTTTTAGATAGGAAAGGTATACAGGGATATACCAAATAAGTATACATGGGAAGGATGTTGATCCAGGGAGTAATCTGATTGCCAATTCTTGGAGTCAGGAAGGAATTTATTTTCCCCTTCTGAGATAACATTGTGTGATATGTCACTGGGTTTTTATGTTTGCCTTCCTCTGGAACAACCAGAAAGTATAGATATATGATAAAGTATCTGTCTAAATTTAGCATAGGTTAAACTTGATGGATGCATGTCGTGGTGTGTGGTGTTGGTGTTTTATTTATTTATTTATTTTTCCCTATCCTTTCTCCCCTCCCCCCCAACCTAATCTATGCAACTGTAACTTTGTAACTATAACATAAAAAAATGGTACCTGGCCAGGGTTTCATCTCTAAAGTCCGATCCTTTATAATGCTACTCTTTAGGGAGAGGCGCTTTTGAGGGGTCAGATTGGGTAGGGTATGTCAGCAGTGCGCAAACTGGGGGGGGGGAGGGCACATAACATAAGTTGTTACACACACACATCAAGACCCTAATATTTTTAACTAGTTATGCAGCGCTCAAATGATTAGCAAAGAAAGTGGGAGTTTTTTATTAAATGGGTTTTAACTTTAATATTTTCATGGTAACCAAATGTCTTGGATGATTTTTGTTGTCTGTTTCTGGAAACTTGTGTCTGGTTGTCATTTTCACCTTTCCTGGCTTCTCTTGTTTTTGTGACATTATCCCGATGCACTTGGCTAAAAGGCAATAGTTTATCTGATGAGAATTTCAGTGTATCCTGTGCAAGGAAATGAGTGATTACTTTCCCCCCCGATGTCGGTAAAATGTAACGTTCACTTTAAGATGGGGATTTAATGTTGCCCAGTGAGTCAACTCTCTTGGTTTGGTTTTTAAAGATTTTTTTTCCACTGATGTTCCCTTAAGGATGAAAACGCGTCCAACAAACTCAGCACCGAAAACCTTCAGAAAAATGGCGATTCCAACAGTGTAATCAAAGACCGATTGTCTCAAACTGTGAGGAACAATGCTAAACATCTACTCGACCCATTAAGGAAAGTAGATGGACAACCAGTCCCCTATCAACAGCCTAAGTATTTTACAGGAGGTGTGATGCGGTGGTACCAGGTGGAAGGCATGGATTGGTTAAGGGTATGTTTAACACGACTTGTTGTGGCTTTATTTTAAGCAATTGACACTTATAATTTAGATATAGTTGGGTCTCGAAAACTTACTCGCCCCGGGACGAGTGGGAAATTGGGGTCTGAAGGAGTGACTCTAAAGTCTAAATACAATGACTGAATTAAGGCTTCAAAAATCAGTGTCTCCTTGGGATTTAGGGGAAATCACTTTATCTAGCTGTGCTCAGGCAGCGAATATAGATTGTAAAACATACAGGACACCTACAAGCTCATCTTGAACCCCCAAAATAACCACAACATATATATATATATATATATAAGCATATAAGTGTCACAGGAGTGCTACTGAGCATGGCAATATATATTTAAAACCAGAGACATAACATAAAACACAGACAGAGCTCAGTGCACATCCAGTGAAACTTATACACGGTACAGTGCCTAAATATATATGTATAGATATCTATTAAATAAAATGGTCTTTTAGTTTAACATATTGGCCAAATTGTTGTAAGCCCCTGAGCCACTACACGGCAGACCACATCTCATGGGTCCCTAACACTAATATAAATTCTTAATAACCTGTGCATTACCAGGAAGAATGATTTATCATAAATCTGTCAAAATTAGTTGCATAGTTCTAAGTCTGATTGAAGCTTTTATTAACCTGTACATTACCAGGAAAAGCACTCTGTATTAGATTTGTCACAATCATACTGCAAGCAAGCAAGTTCCCCTGAGAGTGGGAGATGCTATGGAGTGAGCTTTTAACCATTTAAATGTGGGAGGGGGTGAGCTTCAATTAGGTAGGGGGTTGAAACCCTCCAATCAGCTAAGACTAGCTGAACAAGAATTGTAAAACATACAGGACACCTACAAGCTCATATTGAACCCCCCAAATAACCACAACATATATATAAGCACACACATATAAGTGTGTGTGTGTGTGTGTGTGTGTGTGCTTATATGTTGTGGTTATTTTGGGGGTTCAATATGAGCTTGTAGGTGTCCTGTATGTTTTAAATTCTTGTTCAGCTAGTCTTAGCTGATTGGAGGGTGGCAACCTCCTACCTAATTGAAGCTCACCCCCTCCCACATTTAAATGGTTAAAAGCTCACTCCATAGCATCTCCCACTCTCAGGGGAACTTGCTTGCTTGCAGTATGATTGTGAAAAATCTAATACAGAGTGCTTTTCCTGGTAATGTACAGGTTAATAAAAGCTTCAATCAGACTTAGAACTATGCAACTAATTTTGACAGATTTATGATAAATCATTCTTCCTGGTAATGGACAGGTTATTAAGAATTTATATTAGTGTTAAGGACCCATGAGATGTGGTCTGCCGTGTAGTGGCTCAGGGGCTTACAACAATTTGGCCAATATGTTAAACTAAAAGACCATTTTATTTAATAGATATCTATACTATACATATATATTTAGGCACTGTACAGGCATACCCCGCTTTAAGTACACTCACTTTAAGTACACTCGCGAGTAAGTACATATCGCCCAATAGGCAAACGACAGCTCACGCATGCGCCTGTCATCACGTCCTGAACAGCAATACCGGCTCCCTACCTGTTCCGAAGCTGTGCGCAAGCAGGGAGACTATAGAGCCTGTTACAAATGCGTTATTTACATCAGTTATGCACGTATATAACGATTGCAGAACAGTACATGCATAGATAAGTGGGAAAAGGCAGTGCTTCACTTTAAGTACATTTTCGCTTTACATACATGCTCCGGTCCCATTGCGTACGTTAATGCGGGGTATGCCTGTATCGTGTATAAGTTTCACTGGATGTGCACTGAGCTCTGTCTGTGTTTTATGTTATGTCTCTGGTTTTAAGCGAATATAGATTGTAAGCTTGTGGGGGCAGGGACTGTGGCTATCAAATTATATATACAGCACTGTGTACCATGCACTGTGTTTTATAAGTTGTGGACTTTGAGTAATGGGGAGAAAAGCATTGACACTTTTACTTTTGAAGCTGAAGGACAACAACTCCTGCAGAACCTCTTTTGGAAGCAGAGCGGTCAATCATCACTTTGCTTCCAAAAGTCTCTTCCCATAACACCTTTCATAGTGCTACATAAGCCATATGGGGCACGACTTCTGGAAGCAGAGGTGACGGCTCTGGTTCGGCAGACTGACGTGTGGCGTCCCTCGGACTGTTGCAAACAAGTTACATTTTATCCAGCCCTGGAAATAGTATTGTGCTTTACTGGGAATTTATGGGGAATCTTGCTATTTTGTGTTCCACAATTTTAGTAATGGAAAGTGTGACGTAGATGAATTATAAAATTAATAAATTCCTGAATTGAGCACTTGTATAGTGTGAAACCAGCAGAGGTTGCAAAACAAGACTAGCTTTCAATCCTTTTTTGTTTTTTGTTTAATAAATGCACAGATGCTTTGGGAGAATGGTATCAATGGCATATTGGCTGATGAAATGGGCCTAGGAAAGACTGTCCAGTGCATTGCAACAATATCCATGATGGTTGAAAGAGGTGTTCCAGGACCATTCTTTGTTTGTGGCCCATTGTCTACTCTTCCAAACTGGGTATCTGAATTTAAGAGATTTACTCCAGAGGTAAAGATTTTCTTTTGCAAATTTTGTTAAACTGCTATTCAATTGACTTCATTATGAATGTTAACTCACTCAAGGCCCAACTTAACAATATTAGGGTCTTGATGTGTACTTGTTGACATGCCTTCTAGACATACTGTGCTGGGCTTCCTGCCACTGCTTGGCCCGGGCAGACAAGAGTTTCAAAGCAAGCGATCTACATGTATTTGGGCAGTGACCTTAGCATGGTTATTTGTTTTTACAGCACTGACCAAGTTAATGTGCCATAATATGGATGCACTTGCAGACTACAGTGCTCTGAAGTGCTACGGAATACTCGAACCCAAAAATGCACGCATGTTGTGTGACTTGCATACTGACAGAAACAAACCAATGTAATTGCACCCAAGACCTGTAATTGTACTTAAATGCCTATTTCAGATCCCTGTTCTTCTGTACCATGGAAATCCAGAAGAGCGTCGTAACTTGGCGCGGAAAATTAAGAAAAGTAAAGGACCTATGCAAATGCAACCAGTGGTGATTACTTCATTTGAAATAGCTATGAGAGATCGTCTGGCTTTACAGGTATCTTGATATTGCACTTGATTCATGCTAGGAACATTTTATTAGGCTGTCATGCAATTTATTATTGTGTACATATATATTTTTTTCCAGCGGACCCCGTGGAAATACATGATTTTGGATGAAGGGCATAGGATAAAAAATATGAACTGCCGACTAATACGAGAACTAAAACTGTTCAAATCTGAGAACAAGCTGCTCCTCACTGGGACGCCTTTACAAAACAATTTAGCAGAACTGTGGTCTCTTCTTAATTTCCTTCTACCAGATGTTTTTGATGATTTAAAAAGGTAAGTTGACTAACCGTATGTCATTGTGTTCACATGGCTACAAAATGCTTTTATTTTTGTCAAGTGATCTATTTTTCTTGTAATTTTGGTATATGATTTAAAGATGAAGCCAATATATAAACTCTCAACCTGGATCTTAATTGATTTTTGTTGTATTTTTCTTCCTTAGCTTTGAGTCCTGGTTTGACATAACTGGTATATCGCAAAATGCTGAAGACATTGTTGCTAACGAACAGGAACAGAACATTTTACATATGTTACACCAGGTAAAAAAAAAATCCTTTCTGACCTGAACCACAATAGTCAAACATTGAGGGACACAAGAGGAACCGGACTGTAGCTTCTAATGTACTTGCTGCTTTAGTTAATGCACTTAATAGGAACTAGTTGTACATTTGTATTGCGTTGCTTCAGAGTTTTATCTAGTGACCCCTTGGAGCATGGCTTTAGTGATTTGCATACAGGATGCTTCTGGAAAACTAAATTATGTTGGTGTCTAATTTGGGTAGGAACACATTAAACATTTTGTTTAGTATTGTGCATCAGACCTTAAACAATGTATACCTCCTTTTCCTTCATTCTGAGAACTTTGGTGTATTTGATTTTTAATTCTATGAATTGTTTTCTGTTTATAGATTTTGACCCCTTTCCTGCTCAGAAGACTGAAAGCTGATGTTACACTAGAGGTACCTCCCAAGCGTGAAGTTGTAGTATATGCACCTCTGACAAGAAAACAAGAGACGTTCTACACTGCCATAGTAAACCGGACAATCGAGAGAATGTTTGGACAGGGCAAGGTATTGTATGCAGTGGAAAACTAAGCATTTGGTTATAAGCTCCCAACATTGTACTTCACAATACAATGGGAGATGCGGGAATACAAGAAGTCAGGGAGCACCGCACTCTGTAGCAAAAAATTATCTCTATTGAGCAGTTTTCATCTAAGCTTCTGCTGCTAAAATAGACATTGGTAATATAGTATTTTTGAAAACTATTTTTAAAACCTTCAAGTTACATTTCCCTAACAGAATATTTGTTGTGCTTTCTGAACTGTATTGAAAAATGTAAATCCATGCCTTTTTGACCAATAAAATTGCTTTGTATTTGCTTTTATGTATAATGGAGTTTGTAAACACATGTTGTATAATTTGTAGGCACACACTAGCGGCGTAAAGCATCCAGTAAATGTTATTGACGGCAGGCAATACATAGACCGTAATTATCTGTATGGCTTTACACCCTTTTATAGATGGGTATTTCCTCTGCAGTTAGTGTAGGAAGATCTCAATTAGTTTTTTGGAAAAATTATTCTATATTAGTAAGGAGGCTACAAATTGGCAGTGGTTACATATTGATGGGCCCCTTGTGAACTGGAATGTCATTTTGGAAATAAAAAGGATGGTTGGAATTGGACATGCTTATGGACAGTGGAAAAATGAGGTCACTGCACTTTAATGCCGAGGACACAATAACCTACAACAGGAAACTTTACAATCTGTCCACTAATAAGTTTCTATAAACTCCCAAATGTTAGCGGATGGCACCATCGCTACTAATGAACGTCAGAAAGTAGTTGTACCAAACCGTCCAAGTCCAGAATGTGTGTAGTGAAAGGGGTTGCATGCTTAAAGTACTATCCATTTTTGCTCTGATGTTGCATAAAGATGTATTTAAGCCAAGGATTCTTCATTGGCTTTGGTATATTAAAGTGCAGTGCTGGAAATGTACGTTCTGAAGTTAATCATTTCTGCTTTTCTGATGAGCTCAAAGACCATACATTTCCAATGTTTGGGTTCTACCAGTAGGTTGGAGAAGGTAGAATTTACTGTTACTTATACTCTGAAAAATCAGAACCAAATAGCTCACCCTATTTACTTCCCATTCACTCCCATGTGCAATATCCTTATTACATAGTTACATAGTAATTGGTTTTGTTCTGAATGATTGTTTTAGCTACTGTGTGAAGCTTATACAATTGTGCTTTTCTTTCCAGTCTGACATTATAATTGCATCACCTGCTGTTGGAAGAGCAAGGCGACGAAGTCGCAAAGTGGTTAATTATAGCGAACTAGATGGGGATACACCAGCTCACCTTGAAAAACTAATCGGCCAACTCATAAAACAACAAGATGATGTGGAACAAGAAAGGTATCGCCACTAAAAATGGAGATAAAAATCTTAACACTGGTTTCAGATTCCTTGGTTTCTTATAATGAGATCTTGCACTGTTTTGTTTTTCCCACTAGGCCATCGGTTGAAGTGAACCTGCCAGTAGAGTCAGAAGTTAACCTTAAAATGAGAAACATTATGATGTTGTTGAGAAAATGCTGTAATCATCCATATTTGATTGAATACCCTCTGGATCCAAAAACGCAAGAGTTTAAGGTGTGATGTGAACACAAAATAATTAATGCTTGCCTGTGCACTGGCATGTTTAAGGTTTATAATAAAATTGACCTATATGGACGTTTATAGGTTTAATCTGTTAAAATCAGGGGCTTGGCAGGAAAACGTTCCCAACAAAAATGTAACCATTGTTACTGGTCTATTTTTTTTAAGGTTGAGTATGTAAATGGCACATTTTAGAGTGGGTTTTTACTAACCGTATAACCTTAGTTTTATCCCCTGTCCTTTTTTTAGTTGGCATGGGAATGCCAGTAAACGAGGTTAAAACTTTATCCACTCTTAGGCCAAGATTATAGTACCTGCCCGCGCGCGACCGAGCATATAGCCTTGCACACTCCTTTAGCCCCAGCGATCTGTGAACTTGGCAGCAGGAGATTGGCGTGGCGGGCACGTCATGAAGCTTGTTTGCCCTCATTGGCTGTACCGCTCGCATGACGCGGCCGCGCTTGTAAAGACACATTTTGTCTCCAAATCGCTCTTTGTCGTGCATGCGCACACGGAGCGTCATAGGCATTAGGCAATTTTGAGGTTGGCACGCGATCGTGTGCTGTATAATCTCAGAAGTAAATAGAGTAGATCTGGTGCTCAAATAACCAATTGTCCCGTATAGATAATAAACCCTCAATGATACATGGAAAACGCCTCCTTTTTTAAATCTTGAAATCCAATACAGAGTGCATGGAGAATGGTGCCTAGTGTCTCCCGCGGGTTAGACACACAGCCTGGCTGACACACTAATCTCCTTATTTACACACAATATGGCATGTATACTGAATAAGATAATGGGAAAAGAGTAACTCACTTTAGAGTCCTGTGAATCTTTTTGGGGGTCCTGGGATGTGCATCCGCTGTAGGAAAGTAGCAGGAACAAGAATAAGAAAACCTTGAGCACTATCCAACGAAATAAGGATCCAGAGGGGGCTACCTCATTAAGACTTTATTGGGTCATACAAAAAACGAACCCCTAAAGTCTTTAATGAGGTAGTCCCATCTGGATCCTTATTTCATTGGATAGTGCTCTGTTTTTCTTATTCTTGTTCCTGCTGTATAATCTCAGCCGTATGTTGTATGTAGTTGTAAATTAATTTATTCTACTTGAAGGCAAACCGTTTTAATACCTTATTCATAACTTGGCTGCTGTGCTTTGTGTAGAGTGCCATAAACACTAGTTTATTCTTTTTAATCTACTTAATGCAAAGCTTTACAAAAAGTGTGGCTAAATTTAAAGAAATACACAGACGAATACAAAAAATTACAAACAAATGCATATGACTTTAGTACTCAAGTTAACAATTTTTTATTCTAGGTTGATCAAGAATTGGTGAATAGCTCGGGTAAATTTTTACTCTTGGATCGAATGTTACCAGAGATGAAAACAAGAGGACACAAGGTATTCTATTGTTTGTTTTTTATGTTTTTTAATAAACAATTCTAAACTTTTAAAGTTCTAAAATGTGTATTTTATTTTTGCTTGTAGGTGTTGCTATTTTCCCAAATGACTATGATGTTGGATATATTAATGGATTACTGCCATTACAGACAATTCAGCTTCTGCCGATTAGATGGATCCATGTCGTATGCTGATAGAGAGGAAAATGTAAGTGGGTTCGTTGCGCCTATTTTTTTGGGGGGGGGGGGTGCCTTTAGTTATTAGCTTCTCTAACTGCATTTTGTTTCTTTTTTGCCTTTTTTTTTACAGATGCGTGCATTTAACACCGATCCCGAGGTTTTTATCTTTCTAGTTAGCACCCGTGCCGGAGGTCTGGGTATCAACTTGACGGCTGCCGACACTGTCATTATTTATGACAGTGACTGGGTAAATCGTGAACGCTGATTATTTTCATACTAGAATTTGGAAAAGAAATCCTGGTTAACCCCTATAGTAACACAAAATGCCTCTGGGAATATATACACGTCACAGGAATACAAAAGTGAAGCACTCTGTTTGAGAATGCAGTGGCCCCATAGCTAGTGGGAGAAATGAAGCGCGCCCATCAGAGCAGTCAGCGTCTTTTTAGTATTATCCACTCGCCCTTAAAGTGAATTGTTATTAATATTTAACTTGCGTCTTGTGTGAAATATACTTTTCATTGGGTTACAGAATTAATTTTGATATGCGTGTTCTGTTTTATCTGATGGCATCTCTACAAAGACCAAAAAGGGAAATCTACAAACATTTTATTAAAGATTAGATAATTGTATGAACACCGTACATAGCTTTTAATTCTCATGGGAACATCATTCTTTTATATTCATAAAAGCTTAGCCGCTAATATTTAACTTCTTAAACGTCACTACCATTTGGTGCGATACGAGGCAGGTTTTACAAATCCGAACAGACTATTACTGTACATCTCTTCCATCTTGCAATTACAATGTATAGTGAATGACTACTTGTAAATAACCCAGTGGGATATCCTTCCTCTCAGGGCTAGAGTGGAACATGAAAACCATTGTGGCACTCCGGTTTTCCAAACTGCTTTCTTCCCCGGGCCCTACCAGGGAAAGTGGGTGTGATGCTTGTCACCTACCTGGTGGCTCACCCCGGCACTCTGAACCTGCAAGTTGGGCCAGATGTCTGGCCCAACTTCCAGAATCTTCTTCCTGGATGGGCCCTCAATTATTGACGCTCTGCACCAACGTTCCCCATGTAAGGCCTGGGAGTGAGGTGTGGTGGTAAAACAGAGGGGGTGTGAGGAAAAGGGGTGTGGTTGGAGAGAAAAGGGGAGCAAGCTGGAGGAGGGAGTATGTGGGTGAGGAGTGTGGCATCCTTTAATCTGCTTTAATAGGAAACTGATTGATTGGGAATAAAGCATTTTTAAAGCTGGTGTAGGAAAGAGTTCCTGCACTTTGTATGTTTAGCTCTGCTTCCACTGCACCACACAAGAGGGAGGTGGTAAAGTTAGTTAAGGCTTCAGCTTAAAGCTGTTTGAACCCGACACGTGTAAAGCTTACCTTTTGACCTTGCCCTCTACATAAATTCTCTTCTGTGGTGTATAAAAAAAGCTTATCCACATGAGGTGGATCCGCAAACCTAGTATATTATATTAGAAGTACTATAATATAGGGTGAAGGAGAATTATAGACCTGTTGAAGAGTTGAGGCATTTTGGGGGGAGGGGGTTGAATTGGTTCAGCGTTAACTAATCTGCATACAATTCATATCTGTTTATTTTTTGACAGAATCCTCAGGCCGATCTGCAGGCCCAGGACAGATGTCACAGAATTGGTCAAACAAAGCCAGTTGTGGTGTATCGCCTGGTGACGGCAAACACTATTGACCAGAAAATAGTGGAGAGAGCAGCAGCCAAAAGAAAACTTGAAAAATTGGTGATTCACAAAAGTGAGTATTTTTAGAATATCTGTTTTTATTGATCCGCATAAGATTCGGTAAAACTATTGTTACCTCTTAGATTTTTCTTGCTGGAAATATCTAGCTCTTAAAAAAAAAAAATATCTATCATTTTATGGGCATCTAAGGATTTGTATGTGCGCTTTAAATTAATTACTGAAGGCTGGAAGTAATTAATCAATATTTTACGAAGGCATTTTTAATTGAATTGATTATTAACATTAAATACTATTCTCTTGTGTGAAACTATACAAACTTTACAAGTTGCGGTATGAGGGAATGATCATTCAAATCTGCAAAGGACCAGCCTGGTTGTGTTACCACACAGTAGACCCCACAATAGGTCTCGGCTACCCCTCCTTTTGCACAGGTAGCCAAGTCTTTGACTTAAAACCTGTTGGAGGTTCTTGAAGACTTAAGCTGAGAACCTCTGCAGTAGACAGAAATCGGCAGTAAATGGAGTTCCAGCAAGGCACGGATCGATCGCTCAGGAACTCGCAGTAGTTGGAAAAATATAAACATAGGTTTGGATCATAATAAAATACAAAAAAAACGGCAGTCCTCCCATGCTTTTCGCACCGAATGACGCTTTCTCAAATAGTGTTTTACTATTCGCCCTAATTTTAATTGTTCAAATCTAACCATAGATTGTGGGCAGGGATTCCGCTTCCTAAAGCCTACTTTTTATGTTGAAGCACTTATTTCTATGATGTCACGTGTATTACTGCTGTAAAGTGCTATGTATATTGATGGCGCTATACATACGACATTGCGTGTTTCATATATTAACTACTAGCTGTACCCAGTGTAACATATGCTGGTCTAGGTGATCTGAAAGGCTACTAAACATTTACTCTGTGTTCTCCCCTCCCTAATGCCTTGCTGTCTCTTGACCCCTTCCCCACCTTGCTCTCCTCCATTCCCTGCTCCTCTTTGCACTCCCTGCCTTACTGTGTCTGCTCCTCTCGGTGCATACTACCCTCTCTCTTTACTCATCTCATTTGTCTTCTCTCCTTGCTGTCTCCACTGACATTAATAGCCCCTCCCTCTGTTTCCTGTTTCACTCTGAGAGGCTGCTCAGTCTACTAGAGGTGGAACGTATGTTTATATTTATACAGTGCCAACCGTGTTCTCGGCACTTTACAAAGAATTATAATACAATAAGCACAGCAAAGTCGGACAATAGGAATGGAAATCTCTGCCCAGGAGAGCTTACGATCTAAGTGGTATGTTGGGAGACAATGTGCAGTAGATGGCAGTGCTTGCCCAAAATGTTTGGTAGGTAGTGCCTGGGTGGGGGACAGTAGCCATGAGTGCAGTTTTCTTTGGAAAGGTGAGTTTTTTTTGTTTTGTTTTTTAAGGTTGGTCGGTATTAAATTGGATGTTAACACCATTTGGCAAGTAGGTGTAGGAAAGCAGGTGTCTATATGGCTGGGTACAGAAATAGGAGCGAGATCCCCAGCAGAGATGAGTATTATTTGGGGTGCTTTTTGAGGGGTGTAGAAGTTGTTGGGAAAGAGGTGTGTAACTAGTGGTGCAGTGTCTAAGCACACGCATAGGTGGAGGGAAGGAGAGGAAGAGATGTGGATAGGAGTGAGGAAGTTGAAGAGAACAAAGGACTGAGGAAACGGCAAACAAAAAGCAATATGGACGACAGAATGAGATGCGGGGAGAGATGGGTAGGAGGAGAGCGTTCCAAGGTATTGGAGATGTATAAATCAGGCCTGAGATGGCAGTGTAGCACTGAATACTTTACTTTGTAAGCTGTGGTTTGTCTTTAGATGTGAAAAAATTGTCGGGGCATTTAGAAAGCCAAGTTCTCACAATTGCAGATTTGGTGATGAAGTGCAGAGTCCAATTCTTGTATTCTAAACCTCCAAATCAACTCCAATTTGAACTCCACAGACACTTCATATGTTACACAGCCAATTTGCAGTTTCATTACACAGGATGTGCGGTTCCTGGGTTAGTGACGGGCTGTTCAGCCTATCATAGGGATGTGCAGACATCCTTAGAGAAATATGTATGTATACACTACATCAAAAAGAAACAAGGAATAATATAGATCAGCTCTTTTTTTATATATAGCTTCTTAAATCTATGAATCTAATCAATTGTAACATTGATTACATTTCTTTTTATTTTTATAGACAAATTCAAAGGTGGAGAAACTGCGTTAAAGCAGTCAAAAAGCTGCTTGGATCCCAAAGAGCTTCTAGAACTACTGCAATCCCGGGATCATGAAAGGTAAAGCAGTTAGGGATGTCTTTTGTGTTTTTATTACCCAAACCTTTCACTAGTAGAATGCTGAACTAAAGATCTTATTGGCATTTTAAATCTCCCTACAATAGTAGTCATTTTTCCACCTTTGCTCACCTGTTTCCTAAAAGCGGGGATACGCCTCAAACTTGACGGACTCAGTGATGTTATTTGGCAAAGGAAGTTTGTTATAGATGCTGTAACTTAAAGCTGCAGTTCAGTCAATATCCTGCATGTGGTTTTTTTTAATAAATCAGTTCTGTAGTAAGAAAAAATACTTTTAGCATTTTCTGTTTTAAAAAAAACAAATTTGAAAGACCAATTTTCTTGTATTCTATTTTAACAGCCATTTGCTAAGGCACTGCCCCTTCATGTCCTGTCACAAGCCCTGGCACACCCCTTTGTCAGCCCTGCCCTCCCTCTAGCACATGTCAGTGCAGGAGTGCTCATGAATATTCATGAGCTTCCACTGAGAGACAAGCAGAAGAAAAACATATGCCAGCTCTAATTATGTCACCAAATTTCACCTATCAATACATGGAGAACGAATTGACCTGCAGCTATACAGTTCTTTAGGTAATTAGAGATTGCACACATGAAACTATTGAAGTAAAAAAATAAATTAAAAAAAAGACTGAACTGCAGCTTTAAAGGGCTTGAACAGAAGATACGACAAATTGTAACCTATCATGGTAGACGCTTCCGAAAACTGATTCTAAGCTTGTGAAGCGATAATGTCGCATAAGCGAACTTGAGCTGTCAAAGGGCCTTACTCATAAATAATCCCTGGAATACAGTTGGACAGCTGAGGTGCAGGAAGCGAAACATGGCAACATATATGAAGAAAATCATAAGTCCATTACTTGGTATAATCTTATTCTAATGATATTTTCTATGCACCTTTTTGTATCACCTTTTATGAACATTTTTCGATTGGCTTCCTTGGAGGTGTCGCCTGCCTTAATGCATTCTTTTGGAAGAAAATAAAACTAAGTTGGGGGTTCTTACTTCCCAAACAGGTAAAGTTTTCAGGATATCCCTGCTTCAGCACAGGTGGCTCAGTCTGACTGAATGAGCCACCCGTGCTGAAACTGTGATATCCTGAAAACCCGACCTCTTGAGGACTGGAGTTGAGAACCCCTGCATTGTGGTGCTTGATTGTGGTTGATTTTTTTTTTTTTTTAATCTGCGGTTATTTTCTTCCATTTTGTCTTCCCAGAGAAGTGAAAGGGTCAGACGGAAAGGTAATTAGTGACAAGGACCTAGAGTTGTTACTGGACCGAAGTGATCTTATTGGTAAGTGGGGTATATTGGAAATAAACTTTATCTACATGGGAAATCCAAAAATATCTCCTTAACATAAACTCGAAATACAATGTTGAAGCTGACAACTCGACGTGTTCATTGTAATTTGTAGGATATTGTGCCTTTTTTAATGGGCCAAAAATAAGTGCTTTTAGTTTATAATACTGCATAGATTATTTGTTTTCACATACATTGAGTTGTATAGCGATAGGTTGCAAAAGGAGTTTTGTTTGTGTTTTTAACATGCACATCAAGTGATATTTGTATTTGCGGTACAATACGGGGAGGGTTTTTGTCACACTTTTTTTACCCACCATAACTTGTATCAGGGGTTCTCAACTCAAGTCCTCAAGCCCTGACAAAAAGTCGGGCTTTAAAGCTATCCCAGCTTCAGCACAGGTGGCCCAATCAGAGCCTCAGTCGAAGACTGAGCCACCTGTGCTGAAGCAGGGATATTCTGAAAACCTGACCTGCGGGTGGATGTTGAGGTTTGGAGTTGAGCACCCCTGACTTATGTGGGGTTGAGACCTATCCCAGCTTTCTTGCAAAGCCAGTATAACCAGCCTCGCACTGAGACTCAAAACGTTGAAACAGCTGTGAGTGGGTTTGACTGGCTAAACCCTTTTCTAACCCAGACTGTGCTGAAAAGCCGTGTAATTTGGCAAACATAAGATTATAGGGGTCCATGTTAAAATGGACAAGAAATAAAAGGTGTGCTCATTTGCATGTCATTTCCCAGAATCCCTGGCTGCAGTGGATGCACTCTATGCTAAGAGATAATGGGGAAATGCAGGGTTGCAGACCTTTTCTGAGATGTGCGAATGTGCTCACGTGATATTTTTATTTGCTTCTTTTGTTCCAAAAGAGAAAAATGCACACTTGCATACAGTTGCTCACAATTTTAAAATTGGAAATGGATTACATTTTTACACTTGGTACAAATCATGTGCTTTCTTACTAAAATGAACAGTACCAACCAACTGTGCTTCACATTACAGCGTGGATCAGTTTTCAATGTTTTATATGCTGAATTTTTAGCTGCCAAGGAGTTGGTGGCTATGCCATATATTTGCAATAAAAATAAAACTCTCCCTTCCTTTTTGCTTTAAATGTGCATGTGTTCTTTTTCAGCGCAAATGAAAGCCAATATTCAAATTCAAAAAGAGCAAAACGCAGCGTTCAAAGTTGTTGAAGCAGAAGTCGATGTTTAACCCACGGCATCAGAATATAAATACTTTGCCAGTAGTTATGTTTTTTCCTTCAACGCTTTTTTTTTTTTTTTCCTTTAAAATTAAACTAGAGGTTAAGGTTAAAAAAAAATAAAGGACCAAATCTAACCCGAACTATAATTCATTAGACTTCTGGAAAATGTTTTTCCTGTTTGATGAGCAAATAGTTTTATGAAACTGTAAATCGTCATAATGGCTCGTATTCATGCTTACAATGCTGCACTTTTGAATTAAAGTATCAGAGTAGTGACATTTTAAATGTTCCTGTGGAAGTCTTGCAAAGTTTCTTTTCTATGGTGTTTTTATTTTTGTACTTTGATTTATCCATCTGGACAAGTTTAAATTTTATTTTATGCTAATAAACAGAATTATGTTATTTGTGTCTTTCTGTAAATTGTGCATCAATAGCGCTGCTGCTGATCTACAGAGATTTTAAGTACAGTAGCAAAGTAATATCTAATTCCATTCACCTTTCTACTGCGCAGGAGGTAAGTTCTCACATTTCTGGTACTCGTTGGCATAAGGCAATATCTAAATTTTATAACAAAGTAGAAAAATAGCAAAGTAGTACTTTTATGCCTCGTAACACTTTTAACTGGAGAGATAGAATATAGATAGCTTTGCTTCGTAGCTATATTTAAGGTGGTAAAGTAGTATAAACAATGAAACCTAATCTGCAGAAAATGTAGCCTAGGACCTTGTATTGGTAGCATGTGTTTAGGGTTTTAATGGGCTCTAATTCCATTTGTATGAAGGAAAAGGGGTCACCTCCAAATTAAATCCCACAGTTGGATAATGGTAAAAAGTAGGGGCCTTAATTAGAGCTTTATTATAACTACGTTGAAGGTAAACTTTCAGGGCTCACGCCTCCTATCGGGTGAAACAACTTTTCACCTGGTGTAGTGGATAATAAAGAAAAAAAATAAATACATCTTTATTGAAGCATTAACGAGTGGGATTCCTGCTTTGAAGACTTATAGGGATACTTGCACCAAGTGCTCTCCTTGTCCTTTATTTTTTTTTTTTTTTTTAAAGGAATGGTAAAGCCAAGATGAAGCTTCATTGAAACAAAGTTTGCATTAGTTTGTACCCATACTTGGGGCAAAGGTATATGGAAGCCATCTACAAAGATGCCTTGAAGGGAATCGAGGAACTCCACAATGCCTTCACTTCCGCGATGAGTACAGACAGTGCCTTGGTTTTTTTATTTTTCAGGCTACATTACTATTTACACGTCCACAGCAGCCGTTGCAACGCGTCTATTTTTAATACTTTGCACCTAACAACATTTTCATTAAATATAATGTGAATTCAAGTGTAGATGTGTTTATCATACATAGCCACCGTAGGAGGTGCATTCCTAAGGAGGGTTGGAAACTGCTTGAAAACGGCACGTTGCTGCTTTTCATGTTTTGAAGAACCAGTCTTTTTCTTGTTAAAATTAGTACATTGGCTTCTCTACAGCACATTCTGCTTCTTGCTGACCTCTGTTGCAACCTGTCAGGAGATGCATGAGTAACCGTACAGAAAGTCATTCAAAAATGTATGTGGGGGTTTTGAGCTTAACAAAAAAATGCCATACTTCATCTTAGTCATATTAGATCTTGGATCAATCAAAGCACTGTAACAAAGTACTTTCTACAAGCTATCACATCACAAGGGTATGAAAGGGGTGACACTAACAAGACTGCATTATGCATAAAAACCATGCAGGAAGGAGGGGAATGTATTGCACTGAATTACGAAGACCTTCTCCCCCCCTCCCATATATACTGCAAAGTTTGTTACTATTTGCTCTGCTAGAATTTAGCTTCATTAGTTTGTATAGGGGCCTCGGATGGCAGAAGTATGATTTTAGACACGTATTTAACCTTTTCTGTGCTGGAAGTCAAGTGGCACCAGACGACAGGATTTCTGACTGTGCTAGCTTCAGTAGCAATCGCATTGTCCTGGCCAGCCAGACCACGACTAAAATAAGTTGGGTCCTCCACTTGAATGTTACTGTACATACTGGGTACGGCAGGCACAAAGATTCCCTCCCTGGCTTTCCGTCCATGGCGTTTCCAGTACCGCAATAGGGCACATTAACGTTGCTTTGATATATTTTCTTTTAAAAGAGGAAAGGCTGATGGCTGAATACTCTCGGCATGAATACTTTAAGGGATTAATTACGTGTGTAGTAATGTCTGAAGTGTAAACTGTTGGCTATGGATATGTTGCTTATCTTGCTGCTGTAATGAAATGTGATGAGTGTCTTTAGTACAGCACCTGCTTATTATTTAAAGTTACTTTTTTGGTAAACATTTCTGCTCTGTGCAGTGTTTATCTTCATAGTGCAGTGCTCCAGACATTCTGCTTACACTACAGAAAAAAGAAAAAAACAGCGCAAAAAAACCTCATGGTGTAGTATTTAAAGAATATTTATAGAATAAAAAAGGTGACTATTGCACGTACATCAGGATAAAGCATATAACAACAGGACATGTTTTGGACATGTTACCACTCTAGGAAACTGCTCCGTGTAGGCTCACTGTCTCTCTGGATGGTCCTCTTATCTTCAGTAACCGTCCCAGCAAGGGGTGCGCACCTCATTAGGAATTCACCCCACAGTGTGAGTCTCTGGTCTCCAGCGGGTCACTCGGCGGGAAGTTCAAACCTCTGTGAGGGATCTCCCGTCAGCTGTGATTGCAACAAGCGCTGTGTTCACACAGGCCGTTCCGGGTTGAGCCGCAGTCGTCCTGACGTCATCAGACGGCGTCCTTGTATCACTCCCGCCTGCTCGCGGATGGTGTAAGCGGTGAAAGTCCAAAAACATGTGCAGGAAATATGCTATATGTATAGACCACAATGGGTATTGATAAGAATAAAGATGGAACGCGCCCTCTCCTACGAAACGCGTAGGAGAGGGCGCGTTCCATCTATATTCTTATCAATACCCATTGTGGTCTATACATATAGCATATTTCCTGCACATGTTTTTGGACTTTCACCGCTTACACCATCCGCGAGCAGGCGGGAGTGATACAAGGACGCCGTCTGATGACGTCAGGACGACTGCGGCTCAACCCGGAACGGCCTGTGTGAACACAGCGCTTGTTGCAATCACAGCTGACGGGAGATCCCTCACAGAGGTTTGAACTTCCCGCCGAGTGACCCGCTGGAGACCAGAGACTCACACTGTGGGGTGAATCCCTAATGAGGTGCGCACCCCTTGCTGGGACGGTTACTGAAGATAAGAGGACCATCCAGAGAGACAGTGAGCCTACACGGAGCAGTTTCCTAGAGTGGTAACATGTCCAAAACATGTCCTGTTGTTATATGCTTTATCCTGATGTACGTGCAATAGTCACCTTTTTTATTCTATAAATATTCTTTAAATACTACACCATGAGGTTTTTTTGCGCTGTTTTTTTCTTTTTTCTGTATTAGTTGGACAGCTGAGCCATCCCCCAGAAACTGCAGCATAAAACCTCCCTATTAAGGTTGTATATTAATTTGTTCACAATATCACTTAACATTTATATACCACTAATGAGCGCATTATCTGTTTTATTCATTCTGCTTACACTGTCTATCTTTTGGGGATGAGAATTGTTTCAATTTTCTCCATAACAAGGGCCCTGTCAAATGAAGCGCAAATTCAAATTTGCTCTCAAACTATTTGGGGATATCTGCCTTTTAAAACATTGGCTGCCAGGCAAGATCTCCTCCTACTTGTGGACAATTATGCTCCTAATGAGAGTGGTTCTGGATTTTGTTTTTAAATGTCTGATACCCTCGGTCATCTCTCAAAAGGGCATTAAATATTGGCTTTGGGTTTTAACTGGATCATTGAAGAATCTATGGACTGCTTAAAGCCTCCAACCTCATACTTCCAATTATGGGAAGGTTGACATACAAAATTGAATTGCACTTCCAAAGATGTTAAATCTTCTTGACATTTTGGAGATTTTTCAACCCAACAACCAAATATATTGTACGCCACAATGTGTACCATCGATTATATCTAAACGCCGTAGCCGCATCCTGCTGGTATTAAATACCAAACTCCACAGCATTACATGATTTGACAACATGCACCAATAGTTGTTTTTCAATAATCGCCGTTATTTTTTATTTTAATTTTCACCACAATTAGTTAGATTAAGTCTTGGTCCATTTGGTGGGAAGCCCACAAGGTAGTGTGGACAGGTAAACTGCGCTGCCTAACGTCCTACAAGCAACAAACCAAATGAGCTAGCATAAACGTGCTCAAATCCCAATTAGAAACTTTATAGACAGTCTAAATTAATCTACACAGATGCTACCTGTACAAAAAAAAGTATGGAAGGGAGAGCTGACCGTTTCCCTGGCTGAATCCACGGAGATCCATGCTGATGGCCTCCTCGGAAAAACAAAAGTGAATTGGAGGATTCTGTCAATACTCACAATCTGGTTACCAAACTACAAATCAAGAACGGATTGCTAAATAAGTCACTAATAATTACACCAAGCTGTTTGCTGGTAACACCGTTCTCTAGAATCGTCATTTTAATTGGTCGTTTGACCCACGACCTTGGCTCATCTAAACGGCAGGGAAAATAATTAGACAACCTATGTACACCATTTCTTTCTGAAGTCTTGCCATAAAAATACTTTAAATCTTCCAAGGCACCAGGGCCAAACTGCTATTCCAACCCCTGTTATAAAAAAATAAATATAGTGGGGGGTTTTTTTTTTTCCCCCTTCATTCCTCCACCTGAATTTTTTTTTTAAACATGGTTTGTGGGAGCCTGAAGTTTATATATTATACCCTCAATATCCTTAGCAAAGCAGTTTTATCCACGTGATGTACTTTAATGTATACATACTTTTGATCACTGAACCATTGACGTAAATGTCATACCAACCAAATATACTAAATTTTCTAGAATACAATATTTTCTTTATTAAAGGTTGCATAAATTATCAAAAAGGTGGCAATAAGTGAGCAGAGGAAGAGCTTTTGAAAGTAGTGCTGTACGTCTGCGTGTTTAAAAATGTGTATACATTATTTTCAATCACTGTTTTTATTTTTTTATTTTAAAGAATCCTAGAAATATTTGTAGACATTTGGGCCGACTGAGTATCTTCATGTTAGTGTCACGGTCTTGGAAGTGGGTGAAGCTAGTGTCAGCTGTCTGTATGACCTTGGTAAATTCACTATCTCCCTGTGCATGGTGAATCAAAATTAGATTGTAAGCTCTACGGGGCAGGCAATTGTGCCGGCAAAATTCTATGTACAGCGCTGCATACACTGTCAGTGCTACAGAAGAACTATCATTATCTAATTACTGGGGTGGAGCAAACAAGATTGACCAGTACCCCACTACCTGTTGTAAATTTAAACAAAGGAAATTTTTTAAGACGTTCAAAAATGATTTGCAAATACTTTTATCTGTGGCTTTAATTGTATTTTGGGGGGAATTTGAAGTTTATAAAAATCTGAAAAGGTAACAAGATTGAAAAAAATTAAAAATAATCACTTATCTGTTTGTTTGTTTTTACACCCCTTCTAGCGCAGGGGTGGGCATCTCCAGTCCTCAAGAGCTACCAACAGGTCAGGTTTTAAGGATATCCCTGCTTCCGCACAGGTTGCGCAATCTGGCTGTCAATGACTGAGCCAACTGTGCTGAAGCAGGGATATCCTGAAAACCTGACCTGTTGGTGGCCCTTCAGTACTGGAGTTGGCCTGTCATAAGGGTATCCATGCAGTTACGGTGCGAATTACCTCATTTGAACCTGTAAAAGCTATTACTGCCATCAGTTTGCTGTGGATCTGCGCTTTCAGGCGTCGTCCATGCTGCTGATGACCGCGCGGAGGTGTCCGCGCGCGGCGCACAATCACATTGCCTTAAGGCATTGATCGCACCCATAGACCGCACGGGCGATAGCAGGAGTGGGCACATGTTGCGCTTGGAATCGGTTGAAACTGATTTCTCGGTGTGACGGGCAGGTCACATGAGCGGTTGGCCCAAAGAGGGCGAACCAGCTCTGTGATATCACAGACACGCCCCCGACTGCGCGTCTACCATGTCCTGAAAACTAACCGCTTCACGCAGGTGACGGCACGGACGCGTATGCCTCCGTGCGGACGAAGACTGTATGGACGAAGCCTTGGGGTGTTTCATTTTCTCAGTAATTCTTGCGAGATGGGGTCAAGTTACAAGCCTTTGCAACATAGGCATTTCCTCTTTACTAGACACACAAACAACCTCTATCTTAAACTTGCAAAACAGTATTATCTCTCTTGAAGAGAGTTCTATACTTTTGATCGAGTTCAATGTCCCGTAGTGGATAAAAGACTGAGGAGTGAGAAAGAAGACACATTATATTCCTTAGTTCAGATTTTAGATTTTGTAAAGTAATATTTTTAGATCGTAAGCTCTTTGGGGCAGGGCTTCCCTTTGCATTCTGTTATTTACTGGTCACGCTTATCCCCATTATTTGTACTTTACCTTGTATTGTAATTTTTGTAAAGTGTTGCATAAACTTAGGCGCTACATAAAACAAATTATACATACTAATGTAAACTTGCTAAACCGTTTTTAATTTTGTTTTAAAGAGGATACTTTTTTTTTTTTTTTAGCATTATATTATGTTGCACTATGTATTGATCGGGTTAATAATATGTATGTATTAGAATTAGGGATCTTTAGTTACTATACCGGATTGCTGATTAAAGTCACAGTATTGCTACCTTTTTTACGCCACGTCAAATATTGACCGATTTTTAACCGGGTATATTATTCTAAGTGTTTAGATGCCATTTACTATAACTATAGTCCAAAAATAAAAAATAGGAGATCAAATGTTCACCACAAGATCCCATCCACTCTTGCCCAAGATGTATATCAGAGGTGCTCAACTCCAGTCAAGACCCCCCAACAGGTCAGGTTTTCATGATATCCCTGCTTCAGCACAGTCTTTGACTGAGCCACTTGTGCTGAAGCAGGGATTTCCTAAAAAAAAAAAAAAAACTGACCTCTTGGGCGGGTCTTGAGGACTAGAGTTGAGAACTCCCAAAGTATAGATTCACACTGCCTTTTTTTTTTTTTAACAAGTGCATTTTTGAGACCTTGCAATGCATATTGCATATGCTGTGTTCTAGCATTAGAAATATTTCAAATAGACAATCAGTGTTTATGTTCATGTATCTTTATATATCACGTGACTACACTATCAGCCTATAGATAGATAGTTACTTTTCCTATACATTCTCCCTTCTGAGATGGGACAGTAACAAAACATATCAGGGGAAACATCTTTATTATTATTCCCCCCCCCACCCCCCACCCCTCTTAACAGCAGGAAGTTGCAATTCTTCCCCCTCAGCCAGTTGGTTTAAAAAACAATCAATCAGCAGGTAGCAAGGAGGAGGGTAACAGGTCAAGTGAATGTAGAACACCGCAGACTTGAGCCACTAGGTGGTGCTGCAAAGGTTACGTGGCTGCTCCCCATGGCTTCTTGGCTCGCTTCCATTGAGTATGTTTACTGCTGTTTAGTATGTCTGACTGACCCTCATAGGGTTGCTTTTTCGCTTCTTTTTTATTTATGTACTGGAATTTTCTAAAACGTTATTAAAGCAGTAAAACGTGAAATCGTATTTTTTTTTTTTTTTTATCAGTTCTGTAGTATCAGATAATAGTGACTTTTTTTTAATTATTTATTTTTATTCAATGCTTAATGCCAATTTTAATGATACTGAGTGAGCATTCTTGGATTTCTATAGCAGGTTTTAGCCCACCTCCCAAGCAGGGCAAGAGCTTAACAAATTCTTACAGTCAGGAAAGTGTTGCTGACCATGTTTCCAGCAGTCTGTTACCTTAGAAATATAAGGCTACTTTGTGGTTGCCGAGTTACATGGACTGAAAAATTGATTGAAACTGAAAGGCAGCCATTATGTTAGGCACACAATCACGACTTTTACAAATGTATAAAAGGAGCACTAAACGATTGCCAGCTTAGGTAAAACTGTAGAAATATACTATGCCAGATATATAAAGTGAATGCTGCACACATAGAAAATTATTTTAATGATACAATTACCGGTGCTCCCGTGCTTGAACAAAAGCCTGTTTCCAATCCTAGATCAGTAGCAGAAGGAACACCGGGCACAACGGATTTGAAAATCTAAACTCATTTATATTTGAGCCAACACTTAATGAACGAGTTTAGATTTTCAAATCTGTTGTGCCCTGTGTTCCTTCTGCTACTGAAATATACTATGCCACATATTTTTTAAAATAAGGAATGCAGTTACCAGGTGGCTTCTCCAAATACTGGACATAATGGTGAAAGGTGCAAAGCATACATAGACACACACCTTTCTGCTCCATGCTGTTTCCTCCTCTCCTTGGCTCCACCCCTTGGCTTCTGACACCACCTGATTACCCAGCAGCAGCCAATCAGGATGAAGGAAGCTGCCAAGCCCCCTAGGAATAGCCCTGCGCTCTCCCTGCTTGGGGGGAAATGCCACGGCCCCCCCAAGCCGGTTAGGTCACGATGGCCAGAGACATCACCTCTAATTTATTACTGCACAGTGTCCAAATACAGGACAGCTCGGTTCAATACTGGACACCGTGCAACTCTAAATGTAGCGTGGAGCCAACTTGTAAGTGCAGAGCTAGCAACATGAAAGAGCTTGGAGCGGAGAATGGAGAGTGATATTATAGAAACTTTCAAGTACTTCAAAGATTTCGAAAAGGAGGAAAGCATATTTCAGAGAAAGGGAAGTGCTAGGTCAAAAGGTCATTCTTTGAAACCTTTCTTCATAGAAATGGTTTGTGAAATAGTCTCCCAACAGAGGTGGTAGAAAGTAGACGTTAATACAATTAAGGGAGAAGGAGCGGCTCAGTGAGTAAAGACACTGACTGGCACTGAGTTTAAAGCTGGGGAACCGTGTCGGCTCCTTGTGACCTTGGGCAAGTCACTTTATCTCCCTGTGCCTCAGGCACCAAAAACATATACTGTAAGCTCCACAGTAGGGACTGTGTCTGCAAAATGTCTCTGTAAAGCGCTATGTAAAACTAGCAGCGCTATACAAGAACATGCTATTATAATATGGAAAATAAAAATGCTTGGGATAGACAAGGCAACCCTAAATATGAAAGCCAAGGATAAACTAGGGTGAGGTCTCCTAGGAGATAGTAGAATGGGCGTATGAAGTGGACCAAGTGGTTCTTATCTGCTATCAGTTTCTATGAAACAAGCTCAAGAGCTATATTACCTTTTTGGCTCATCAATCTGGGCACACCCGAAACCAACTCATGTTTGTGATACTGCAGCCCGATTGAGGAACCAATGGTGAAACATGACCGTTTATTGCATCTACTGTACTTTGTACAGCAGACGGTTTATCATCTGTAACCTATTTTGTCTCCTTTACAGAACTGCAGTCTAAAAGATGCATAGGCAAACAAACATTTTCTTACGGTCTATAAAAATGAATGTGATTGTTAAAAAAAATGTAAAAAAAAAAAGTGTTTATTGAATACAACTAACTGTGCATTGCAATAAAGTCCTGGATTTATAGAGCACCTTTCAGTTTTAATGTTTATTACATGCATAATATCAAAGCAGCAAATTGCTGGAGAGAAGGAACAAAGGAATATATCCCTCCATAATAGGTACATTGTGGCACTATATAGAAAAAAAATAAAGCACATGATGTTATTTTATCTTAACCTGCCAAAAGCCTAATTGACCTTAATAGGGCTTTCTGTGTGATATCACAGTTTGTACTGTAAGGGCGAGAGGCTGAATATACGGCAAGTGATCGATGATGGAATGGAATTAACCAACTCGTCTACGGAAGACAAATTATTTAGCCTGTATACCATGTTCTCCATAAACAAGGACAATTTTGGATCAAAATGTATGCAAATCATGTCATTTTCATATTGCTTCTCTGTGCCAATGTATCAAGGTACTTTGTTCCAGTTTTGCTCCACATAAGTCATCGTGAGATTTGGAATGTCAATAGTATGAGTTATAGGGTAGACATATAATGTGTCAAATTCGGAATCAGTGTACATAATTATTTTACCATTTACTAAAAATTGTCCAGGCCTAAAAGGAGTTAGAAATGTGGCTAGCATTTTGTATTAGATCAAATCATCTCATATTTGATTCAGCACAAGCAGACTGTAATTTCCTCTACATTGACCCACAGGAGGATTAACTTGACAGAGTGACCAGGAGAGCTGATTGATTTAAAGCAGATGAACACACTTTAAAAGGCACTGCTATTAACACTAATCATTGGTTTGGGAAAGTATTCAGGCACAATGTCTTATCATTTCGTTTATTAGTTTGACACCTTTTAACGGTCTAACTATACCATTTATATATCCGAGTGTATACAGAGCTTTGGAAATCTCATGGGTCGCTTTTGGCTGGTCAATTGGAAGCCATTGTAGCCTGCAACATATCTAGGACTTGCATAGAAACCAAAACAGCTGCTATAAATTTGTCGATCTATGTAAGCGATACTACCCAAATTAAGCAAGAATGCTGCAGCCATTCCAGAGTTTCAATTGGCCGAGTTCTAGGCAGATTGGCTGATTTCTAGGAAACTCACAATGGCAGCCATATTAAAAAGTCCCGCACAAGATATTTCACATCACTATTTTTCCTTTAAATAAAGAATGCTGAAGGATTTGGAAGTTAAGTTACTGAGGGTGAAGTGCAAATAAGGTGAACATTTTCCTGCCAAGACATAACCTAAAATAGGTATGGTTTAGTGTTTAAAAACAAATAATAAATAAACTCCACATTGTTAAGGTTTTGTGTAATATAGGTATTTGCTGTATTGAATATCAACAAAAGCAAAGACGAAAAACATCATGGATTTTGGTTTGAAATGTTCCACAGGTATTTTTCTAGACAGCATTTAATGCAAACAGAAGAAGTAACATTCATTTTTAGGTAAACTTAAGCCTTGTTCAGCATTAAAATGAAACAGGAAAATGTCACTTTTCAGACAGTACAGCAGTAGAGAGGGAAGGAAGTAGTGATGGTTTATTTTGGAAACACAGTAACCATGTCATATCCCTCAGGCGGAGTCATGCGCTCCCTGGCGTGCTTTTCACAGTACATCTTCTCTTCCACGAAAAAGTGGCCCTTCTGCTTAAGGTTTGTTCCACAGTCACTGCACACGTAGCACTCAGGATGCCGAGGCTTGTCGCGAATCTTCACGAAGGCACCCCTGAGGGAAATAATTTCATTCAGATTATTTCAGGGTTCAGCTCGGGGGGCCCCCCCTGCTTCCCAAGATACCTCCGTGGGTGCCGCTAGCAGCTTTGCGGGTTTACATGCCCCGGTCACGCCGGCCAATAGGAAGCCTCAAAAGGACGTCACGGCTTCCTTTTGGCCTGCGTGATGTGGGAGTTTTAAATCCGCCATTTCGATAGCCCCACACAGCCCAGTCGGAGCTGCTGCCTGTACCTAGTTACAAAGATACTGGCGCCCCCTACAGAGGAAAGTATCCGGGGAAGAAAGGGGTCCCCGGAGCGGAAATGAATGCAGTTCAGTCCCTGCTTCAAACCTCTCTGACAAAAATCAAATAAAAGGAAAGTAGGATTGCTTCTTTAAAGTAAACAGATCTGAAGCTGCTGTCCCAACATGGGGCCAAAGCAAGCTAATGGCAGTGATAGAACTCATGCATCAAAGCTCAGTCCTTCCTAGGGCTATAGTCACTGTGACATGTTTAACAGGCTTTAAAAGGAGCAAGCCAAGCGGGTTTTTTTTTCTTTCATTTTTTTTAAATACAGGGTTGAAGCAGGGGGTCTCTGGAGCTGAACCCCGTTAATTTCAGCTCTGGGGACCCCCTGCTTCCAGAGATACTTATCTCCGAAAGGGGGTGCCGGTATCGCCTGCAGTTTAAAGCCCATGGGGGCCAATAGGAAGCCGCACCGGATGGTGTTACGGCCTGTTATTGGCCCTGAAGCTTTGAAAGTGGAGTGGCTACCGGCACCCACTATGCAGGTAAATACCTCCAGAAGCAGGGGGTGTCCAGAGCTGAAATGAATGGAGTTCAGCTCCAGCGACCCCCTGCTTCAAACCGGAATTTAAAAAAAAAGGGGGGGGGGAAGCAGTCTTGGATTGCCTCTTTAATTACAGTAGGTGATTAACATAGTCTAAAAAAAAAAAGACCAGCATCTATATATATTTTGACATTTTTGGGGGATTTTTTATTTTTTTTATTTTTTTTTGGGTAACTCAATGCATTGAAGGTTTTTACGATCTTTATCTAAATCTCACGACTGTAGTTCCTAGAATCTGCACGTGATTTTTCACTTCTCTGTTCTTTTATTTGTTTATCAAGCAATTACCAGACCATCCACCCCTACTAAAAATTACTTTCCAAACAAACAGTGTAAAAATAAAATAAAAATGTGCAGACTGGGGGGATTTTCCCTGTTATATGCAAGATTTATCCGATTGGAGCAAAAAATTAAATAATAACAACGGTTCAGTTGCAGTGCAGGACGAACAGTTTATCGTATCCACTACATGCAAATTAAGTACCCTTCATTGTTTTTATAGAAAAAAGGGGATTTCTTTTAGAAGAGGGGTTCAGGTGACGGCTTTACTTACACAATGCCGGAGCCACAAAGGTCGCAGATCGGCAGCTTCTGGGCACTTCCAATGGACGCAGCAATTTTCGGTGCTGGGGCTCTCACACTTCTGAATCCAGAAGGTTTCTCGGGGTCCCCTAGAACATTCGATGATATGAACATTAACTCGGTGAATCATATTCTGAAAATACCGACAAATACTAAACGTCTCAGTGGCAGCTCCGAGGTTGTCTTAATGTTGTGTGCAAAGTTTGTGTGTGAAACCTTATTAGTGCGAAGATCTTGAAGCTGTAATCAAAGTGGTGTACATTCATTGTAGGTTGTGAATGATTTGCTTTTACTGTACAAACAAGAGGTATCCATTGATGTGATGGTGTGCAGAGCATTGGAAACACCACAGGTCCATTTTTCATGTGAAACACCAATGATATGGCCCATAGATTTGGTTAGAACTGGGGTGCTCAACTCCAGTCCTCAAGCCCCTCCAACAGGTCAGGCTTTCAGGATAGCGCAGCTTCAGCACAGGTGGCTAATCAGATGCCCAGTTGAAGACTGAGCCACCTGTGCTTAAGCTGGGCTATCCTAAAAGCCTGACCTGTTGAGGGGGTGGAGGTTGGAGGACCGGCGTTGAGCACCCCTAGGTTATAGGGGTTATAACCCCTTGAGTTGCAGATGATATAGCCATGTATTGCAAACTATGTGTTTTGCCAGCCCCTCTGGTATATAGGGGTTGCTGCACCGATATCTGTTGGGGGAGAAGGATTGGCTCGCTGGTAAGAGCACGGCCTTTGAACTGGATGACCCTGGTGCAAGTCCCAGTGTCATGTCACCTTGTGACCTTGGGAAAGGTCATTTTATTTTCACGTGCCTCCGGCAACAAAATTAGATTGGAAGATCTATGGTGCAGGGTCTTATTGTGTCTGAAAACAATCTAGGTACAGTGCTGTGTATATTGTCAGTGCTATATAAGAAAATCGATCACCTACATCATTAGAAACATGCATCCCCCCCAAAGTATTCTGCTTGGACTATGCAGATGCAAATACAACTTGTTTGAGTTTAATGCCAAAAACCCATATTTCTTAGTTTTTTTTCCCCATGCCAAATGACAATGATCTGAGCATTTGTATTTCTGAACATGCACATGCGCGTATAAATTGCC
This sequence comes from Ascaphus truei, assembly GCF_040206685.1. Taxonomy (NCBI): domain Eukaryota; kingdom Metazoa; phylum Chordata; class Amphibia; order Anura; family Ascaphidae; genus Ascaphus; species Ascaphus truei. The sequence goes on from NC_134490.1 coordinate 27,082,275, forward strand.
CCCAAGTCATACACTTACTTCATTCATTTAAGGTAGCAGAGCAATTAACCAATCTGAACGGCACTGTAATCCAAAATCTGTGCAATTGTGTTTCATAGCAGGACAGTCCCAGCAAGGACCAAAGAGAACTAATGGCAGTAGAATGTTTAATACGTTAAAAGGTGCAACCCCACGTAGCCAGCCAGAAAGCAACCTTTTGTAAATGACAAAGTCTAATTGGCTTTGATAACCATGTTGGCAAGGATTTGGCTGTCATCAATTATTGTTATTATTATTGATAATAATAATCACATATTTCTTTGGAGCATATGAATGAGGGGGTGTTCTTTAGCCTACCACCACCCTGTTCTTATCAGAGAACCAATAAAGATAAGGAGATTGCAGAGAGGTGAGCTCTGCCTGTGCAAACTCTTGTTGAACACACACACTGATATCAGACAAAAGGGAGCAACCAGAGGAAAATCAAACCCCTCCCAGGTCTCCGCTCACCGTGTTAACAAACTAATATTAAAAATGATTTATAAATAGATTTTTGGGTAAAAAGGCATCAATGGGGCAAAAGCGACCCCGTTCAAATCATCACTGCCATTAGTACACGTTGTTCCTAGAGGGCTTGCCCCTTTAGATAAGTGAGCATGCAAGTTGCAAGAACAGAGCACGTGGCGATAGTGAGGACATGTCCGCGAGGGGGCAGTTGGTCCAAAGCTAATGTGAAATACATAGCGCTAAAACTAGATCACATCCACTACCTCGCTCTATAATGTCACTGCTCTCTGACCCTGCAAAACAATATGCTGGTCCTTCAACGTCTGGCAATAGAAAGAAAGTTATACATCATGAAATGAAATAGCATTAGCCTGAAAACATGTTAAACGCTGTGACCCAGAGGTCCTCAACTCCAGGCCTCAAGTACCCACCCCCCCCCCCCCCCCCTCCACCTGTGCTGAGTCAGGCTCTTCGTCTGAGCCACTGTGAGCTGCAGTCGAGAACCCCTGCTGTAATGTAATGCTTGTTCTAGAACCGTTTTTGCCAAACCAATGTGACATTTGTTCTAATTTTCTTTTTCTTTTTTTATTAAAAAGGATCTGATATTTGAAAAACTCTAGAATTTTAAAGCAGCAATCCTGTATTTTCCCCGTTTTTTCCCTTCTTTTGTTAGTTTTTTCTTATTTGTATATGTAAAGCATGTTACTATGTATAATTCTACATTGTTACCTAAACTGCCAATCGCTTGGTGCTCCTGTTATAGATCTGTAAAATGCTGTTTGTGTGCCTTACATAATGGCTGCTTCAGTTCAACAGCTACAATGTATTCTTATATTACCAAGGGGACATTATCTATTGTTACAGTTTACAGCTGAAACTGCTGGGGATATTGTCAACAAATGATCACAAATAGGAAAGTGTTGCAAAGATCTTGCACTGCTTGGGAGGTGGGCTACAACCTGCTATAGAAATCAAAGTCTGCTTTCAACTTCAAACTCATTAAAAATGGCATTTAAGAGTTGAACAATATATATTTTTTAAATGCAGCATTATCTAATACTACAAAACAGATTTATTTACAAAAAAAACCAGAAGATTTCACAGTGTTTTGCCGCTTTAATGCGCTCTGAAGCAGCAGTATTTTTTGTGTAAATTACATGTTTTTGGACTATTGTAGATATATTGTTGCCAAGTTAGAAATAATGACAGCAAAGGGACATTAAAGGGGTGATCGGCAGTGCTAAAAAAGAAAAATTCTGCCGATTTGAGCTTACTGCTTAGAGACCCATTATTTTTTTTAAATTAATTTATTGGACATTATTAAAAATAAAAGTTGTGCGGACTACATTTAAAGGTGCTGGTTTTGTATGTATTATTTCCTAGGGTGACCTGGGATAGAACAAAATGGCTTTTGAGCTACCAGTGAATTAGGCCACATTAGAATTCAAAAGTCTACCGAGAATAGTCTGTGTGTATTTGTTGTCCCATATTCGTTCAGTATCAAAGGGGCCTGCAGACCCCTCTGGGTTCGGTAGTTCAGTTAGTGGCAGCCATCTTGTTCTATCCCAGTTCAATAGCTACTTTGGAAAGCATCAAATTATAAAGCCAGACTTGGCTTTGACACAGAACATCATTCTGGGATAAACAAAGCAGACAGAACCTTTAAGAGTACTTCAAATTCTCACAGCGGGCCTTTAAAAGGACAGGTTGAAAAAGAGAGTCATGTAGTCTCACACACTCCTGTTGTAAATCTTCGTCTTTAACTCCTTTGTCAATGTGGTGTACAAATGTGGTATTGTATGGGCATGCGCCCAGGGGGAGATCACTCACAGCAATTTAAAGCAGCAGTCTGAATTCCTAGCCTAGACCTAGATAATACAGAAGCCTGACTAGATTTACCAAAGAGCGCTAAACCCTATGGGAAATCCCCGCCGACCCCCCTTGGTTATAATGGTTTGTCCCTAATATTAGGAACTGGAGGATATTCTGAGATAGACTGCATCGTTTCTAGCTTGGGGAGCCTCCAGACAGCAACTACAACGGTCACTCCAAATACAAATAAAACACCCAAATGCCTACAGGGGTCAACCAACAGAGTTAACTGGTGATAGCATGTTCCAATGACGTTGCAGCTTTAGGTTGGTCAGGATAAACCGGCAGCCATATTGTTTTCTTTGTCAAAATGTAAACACAAAAGACAAAACTTTAAATATATCAGGAACACTTCCCAGAACTAAAGGTTTTGATTTCGAGGTCCCTTTATTTACAATTATACGTGCATGTGTTTGTCAGTTTGGTCCATTTATAGGTTTGTGAGCAAAGAACACATTCCCTAAAACCTATGGAACAAAAACCTAGAGGGTGTATATCTCTAACGCTCTTCGGATCCTAAATACTTTTGATAAAGTAGCTGTCATCAATGCTGTATTTGAGCTTGCAACAGTGTACAAATATTGTGAAACTAGTGCATGCTCCTTGTTCTTTCAGATAATTAAAACCTTTTATAAGTATTGCACAATTGAGACGTTAACCAAAAACAACACGTATTTAGTTATTTTTCCAAGTGCAGAGTCTCAGATCTCCCCTCCTTGTAGTTAATAATTCACAAAACATATCGCAGTGTTGTACATGGACATAGGTTAAACTCAAGTTCTTATTTGTATAGGTGTCCTTTAGCAAAAGATTTTTAAAAAAACTATGATATGGTATGTTAAAGGGTGAAGTCTCTTATTGGATAACAGTCCAACTAATGGTATTGTTCTGTTTAATGGGCTATATATTGATAATGTACTGTATGTTTATTTTTTATTACAGCAGGGATATCGGAGGTGGAGGTGATTGGCAATCTTGTTTTCTTTGTCCTTATAAGGTCATCAAAGTGTTGCTCGTCCAACAAGCAGTTAAGAGATATACAATGGTCAAAGAGCACTGCTAACGATGACCAGGAAATTCAATACATGGGGAACCAAGATGGACCCTTCTTCCCTCTGTTATAATACCGAGAAACAAGGGGTTCCCAGCACTCGAACAACTGGATATGAAACGTGTCAAATTGCCAAAAAAAAAAGGATCTTTTACTCGTTCATAGCTTGCCGAAATACATAAAACCAAGTGCTGGGAACCACTTGGCTCTAGCAATCAAGAAAGGGGGAGCATAGATCCGGCCAGTAAAACTCACCCTCTTAAAAAAGTGTCAACCTCATTTAGCCCAGTAAACATGTTATTAGTGCAGTTCGGTCCTGCATGGGATACTGTCATTTGAATAACAAAGCAGAACAGGGAAAGCGGTCAGACACCCATCGCATTAGGAGTCAACCCTTAATGTCCCCAAGGCTTTATTTATACACTGTGAGGTCCTTTTACACCAGAGGGGTAATGGGTGATATATATCTTACAGCCATGCTGTGTGGTGTAAATTGACCAGTGTTCATACTTGCCTTTCTCTTCAGTCTCCAAAATCTCCTGCAGTACTCGGAAAGAAGCAGACTGCCTTGGAGGCTCGTCCGCTTCTTGATTGTCCTGTAGCATCTTGTACACTTCTGAATCGGTGTCAACAGCTCGAGGGCCTGTTGGTTGGGTACGTTCTGCACTGTATGTGATAAAGAATGGATGGAAGTCACTAAACTGGAGTAGGTAACGTCTTATTACATAATAACATAGTAGCTGGCGTTAGGGGGGGGGGGGGGACAGAAGTCTTTCTTGGTGTTAAAATGTAAATTGGGTAAGATATTTCTAATATATTTATATTGCTCAGAGGAAAGCACTTAGCTCACAAACAAAGCATTGACAATGCAATTGTTTTTCTTAAAGCAACACTGCTGCTCTATTTTATTTATTTTAGATATTTTGAATGCCTTGCTGACTCGGAGGGGGGGGGGGGGGGGTGTGTGTGAAGGGGGAGGTGATGGACAACAATGTCCAGCTCCAGGGACCCCATGATTGATATTCTGGCAATCTTTAAATCTTAATGAGAACTATATGGCCACTGGGGTTAACCTTGACTCCGTTGGCCAACAGAAATCCGTTGTGTGGTTGGGACACAATGTCAGTTTTCTGTGAACCAGTGGCCATATCTGTAGCTTTGTGCCAGAAACTGGTAAGTAAAAGTTACATTTAGTAGCAACCGTGGGGTTCCTGGAGTTGGGAGCATCACTGTTGAGTTCCGTAGGATCCCCCAGATCTGCCTGGGATGGTTAAAAAAAACTAATGGAGTTCTGGGGGGATTGCTGCTTTAAACAAATGTAACACGCTTAAGCATCAGGCTGTATTGGTTTAGGGGGTGCTTGTTAATCAAGGGTTTCCTCGACCCTTAGCCCACCGTGTCTTAGTCAGTGGATCAAGTATAGTTGGGGGAGGAGATGGCAGGATCTTTTGTTCACATAAGATACAGTAGGTCAAGTTCTTCTTCACACACATCTTAATAAAGGCAAAAAAATGCATTTTAATGCAATAAAACTGTTCCAAACACCCTCTAAGAAAAGCATAAATCAGGCCCCTTTATGTTCAAGTGGAAGTGTCAACAAGACTGTTGACACGTAGGCATTTCTCAAGTGACATAATAAAAAATTAAAGCATAAAGCAAGGCTTCATTTAAAATGAAATCATTACAATACCGATCATGCAAAATCATGTTTCATTTTATTTTTTAAATGGCCGGCAGCTTGGCAAGTGGAAACCAAGCCACCATCTTATCTCCCTTTATCAGTGACGGCTTCATGACTTGGAAAGTGAACTCCATGTAATCACGTCAACAGCTTAATAAACTGTAAATATTTCCACCCATTATCTGCGTTTCCTGTGTTTTCCTCTGTTTGCCTTTCTCACCTCTGTCCCTTTTCCTGTTTTCCGATATATATATTTTCCCCGCACTGCCCTGCGGACATTCCCTTCCCACTCACTGTCATCACAGTTGACCATAATCTCTGTGTCCAGAAAGGATCCCAGACAAAACCGAGCAAGAGTTCTGAAACATGGTGGGCCATAAAACTTGCTTAGCTTTGCTCGTTAGATGTGCAATATCATGTAGCCGTCCAAAAGAAACAACAACTATTTGCAAACAATGTCATTGAATTGGCCTCCTTACACTAACCTAACCACGCTAACAGCAACTAGTTTTGTTCCTCTAGAAATTAAATACAATGGCATTTCTTAGTGGCCTCCGAATAGGGGAGTGTTGGTCAATCAAGAGTTTTACCCTTATCCAACCTGTTCTTATCAGAGAATCAATAAAGAGGGGGCTTTGCCTGTGCAAACTCTTGTTACACACACAGTGATATCAGACGAAAGGGAACAGCCAGAGGAAATCAGCCCCCTCCAAAGTCTCAGCTCAGTTTAACTAATTTATCCCAAAAAAAAGTATTTATAAATAGGTGTAAGATTTTGGTAAAGAATGTATCAGCCAGATGTAACACCTTCACCGTGTCACGGTTACTCCTACACTTTGGTCGTAGGAGGGATTGTCCCTTCAATGTTGTAACTATAACTTCTGTAGCTTTGATCATATAACCAAAACACCGGTGACAGAAAATTACATGTATATAGCTAATGAATAAAAGTCAAAATGCTATACGCCTCTGTCAAATAATTCAATCGTATTCTGTTCTGGAGGAATGTTGATGTAAACACCTTTTCTATAGGGCCTTAAAAAGATGACAATGTGCTTATTCAAAGCATTCATATTGGGTTGGGTTTTTTCAGGAATCATCTAATAAGGGAAGAGGAGTCATTCCTCATACAAGAGATACATTTATAATTATATGTGAGCGATGAATAACCTCTCATCATAACAGTCCTAAAAAGATAGCAAAGTCTCGATAAAAGATGGGAAACCATGAAATGTATAAGTTGGCTGAGCCAATAACACTCAAATATTATTATTAGGCACTAACTTGCCTTAAACTACTGAAACGTACGAAGGTTGGACAGAGCCCGCCAACAATGGAATGGATTTCATGACACCTGGAAAGGGGTCGAGTGGTCGCACACCTGAGAGATGTTGGTGATTATGCAGCTAAGTCCTAAATAAGACCATGTCCATGTCTATAGCAGACCTCTGCTTCCATTATATATACTGTATATACATATACAAAAGTATACACACGGATATACAAAATCTAATGCTCTATTAAACCATTGAAACTCTTGCACATCATTTTCATTGCATCTTACACGTCCGGATACATAAGGGACAAAATTGAAGGTTAGTGAATTCAGTGCAGGATGCAAAACAAACCTACAGTGAATTCCTATTACAATGCCATGCACTATTAAAATGAAAGCTGAAATTAAAGTACATACAAAAGCATGAGATTATGGTGTTGGTGAGATGCCACCGTATTTTCCAGCGGTGAGTCCCTACACTACACATGCAAATGTGCTGGGTACTTGTGCAAAGTTGACACTGTGTGCACAGGCGATGTTACCTGATATAACATGGGTTAATGGAAGAGATCTGTCCCTGTAACGAATCCATAATGTTTTCCTGCGAATAGAGCTGTAAGGGGGAGTTAAATTGGACGTGCATAACTTTGAGTCCAGGAACATCCACCTCCACTGGACTGTTGGGACAGATCTGAGCTGCTTGTTTTAATTCTTCAGGGCCCACGCACACTGGAGTTGGGATGGAGGAGGTACTATGCCTCCTTTGCAAAGAGGATGAGCTACGCGACTGAAGAGGGTTATAGACGGAAGCAAGAGGAGCTTTAAACATGGCAGAAGGAGACAAAGGGCTAGAGGATCCAGTTAGAGGATTAAAGACAAAGTGTTGATGAAAGATATGAGCAACAGAAGGGAGGGAAACGGAAATATTAACAATGGTTAAACCGTGTGTATATATATCAAATGTTATTCCTAAATTACTACCATACACTCTTAATTTCAGAAATGGTATTACTAAAAAGGAGATCAAATGGGCTACATTTTAATTCTAATATAAATATTTGCAAAAATTATTGTATAAAAAAAGGGATTTAAAAAAAAAACTAACTAATTAAGCATTTGCGGATGCAACTGGTCAAAAACTACATTATGGGGAATAATGACAATGTCTCACAAGTCTGTAATAAACGGGAGCTAACTGAAAACTAATAACACAATTTTGCTAATCATGTAAGAAACGCTAATTTATCTTGACTTTAAGCCTTAACTATAGCAGATTACTGAATAATTGAATATCGCTACAAAAATATATTCCAATTAATTTGAACATCTGCCTTCCAAGACTAAACACTAACATTTTAACGAAATGTTATTTTAATGTGGACGTAAACAGAATTTACTTTGGAGTTTATAAAAGAAGCCACAATAAAACTATAAATTGTACTTACTGAATAATTCAAGTTTAATTTCCCTCTACTATACCTTCCTTTACATGATAATACTACAGACTAGAAGCGGTCATATTAAAGTGTAAGCACCTGTTAGAACCTGTGGGTGATTTTAAAGGCTGGTAGGTCATACTGAAAGCTCGCTGAAATTTGACAGGTCTCTGGTTAAAGAAGAAACAAACATTGTTAATTTTCCATTGGACGATCATCTGCAGAATACACATTAGGAGAGAAAGTATGATCAATGTTACAAACAACATCTTAGATATTGAATCCCAAACCTCTGAGTGGGTGAGGATTCAGAACACAAATCCTATACCATCAGTCTGAAACATGCACAGCCCTTAGATGCTCCATGTAAATTGTACCCTTTTGAGGTTCACTCCGTAAAATCGAGCAGATTTAAATACTTACGCTTTGCTTGGCACTTGGGGAGCAGGTGACGATTTGGTTTCCAAAGTGCTATTGAAGTTCTGGATGTTCTCAGAGGAATAGAGGCCAGCTGGGCTGTTGTACTGAGCAGTGACCACTTTGGGGGTGCTGGAAGCAGCAGTGAACGGCATAGCGCTTCGGTTATGTGCACTTCCTATCTGTTTTAGATCCTGCATGCAAGGGGACCAGAAGGAAAATCAGACGTGTCTTTAACATGCGTGCGTGAAGTGACAAGTCAGCCAGAATTCATGCAATGCACCACCAGTCTTATAAATGTTCTTTTCAATGAACACTATGTATTGCTTGGCATTTTACCACCATATGATGTGAGTGATGTAGAGGGCACCAACACATGGACCAAATGGAAAACGGTATATGCCCCTACATGATATTGTACCGTGAGCAAACGTATGCTTTCTGTAACATTCTGAACAGAGGGTTTCTTGCTGTGCATGGTCACACAAGGAATTATTTTGGAAGATCCTCTCACTCTGGAGATAAAGATACAATTTACTGTTTGTGGGTGTGGGAGTTTAAAATGACAACCTGCAAGCAAACCAACAGAGGGGAAATGATTGGATATTGTAATGTGCTTAAAGCACGAGGTTGACACGAATATTGAGCATCAACCAAAATAATAAATTAAATATTTATATATATACAAACACACACACACAAACACACAAACACACACACTCAAACACACACACACCCGCTTCTTTTGCTCACCCCACAGTGCAGTTACTTGATTGCAACACCTGAGACCCGATTACACCCACTTGCTTCCCAAAACACCTTATAATTCTATTGTCCATCACTAAACAGACTAAAACCTTCACGCGTCACTCTTTACACATTATACGTGTTGTGTGTAGCTCTGTCTTAATAACCTTGATTCCCTTTGTCTGCGTTATTTAAATCCCACG